>NC_070599.1:24460107-24657607 GCF_027409825.1 Scomber japonicus | reverse complement strand
ATTATTATACACTGGAGTATACTGTTTAAACATGTCTTTAAAACATGAACACATCAAAATGGCAATAATTACCATCTTCACCTGTATGATTGTCCTCATCAGAGCCTCCTGATGTACAGTATTTGAGGAATAGCAGAGCACTGATGGAGAATAGAAAAAGAACAAAAAAGAACAAAAACAAGATTCTGAAATTTCACAAAAAACTAAAACATTTCTTTTTTTTTAAGCATATTTTTTTTGGGGGGGGGGGGTTGCCTTTAATGTACAGGTTAGTAGAGAGAGACAGGAAACTGGAGGCAGAGAGGGGGGAATGACACGCAGGATAGGACCTCTCGGTGCAAGATTTGAACCGGGGTCACCTGCAGCTAAACACTGCCATAAAAAACTAAAACAGCCTTTATTTAATGCTGCAAAATGAGTACAACTGTGTTAACTGTATATATACATTTTACCATCCTAGATATTTGAATTTCCCAAAAAATAGTATTTTAAAAAAGAAAAAGAAAACAAGATGAGGGAAATATTATTTTTTTCTTCTTGATTTATTTAATAATCAGATGGCCTGTGGCTCTTTTAGGGGAACATTTATTTGGTATACCCGAAATTAAGCGTTTTACACCTTTGTCTTGAACTGGACAGTTAGAGTATGTGTGTGTGTGTGTGTGTGTGTGTGTGTGTGTGTGTGTTTGTGTGTGTGTGTGTGTGTGTGTGTGTGTGTGTGCCACTATAATGGATCAGACATTACAACACAATGTTAAGAAATAGAGAGGACAATGGAGTAATGTGAAAGGCCACAAACAAAAGAAACACCAATGAAAAAAGTGTTGGTTCACTTTGATGCTCCTTGGTATTAAACTACTGAATAAAAATGAAAAGTAAAGTTTGATGTGATGTGGTCATTATTAATACAGTATATTTTGTAGAGCACTTACATGTACCTCTCCATCTCTCAAAACAAAGAAATCCCACCACCTTAATCCCTGTTATGACCATTAAGGTGATTAAAAGTTGATCTGAAGCTTGTATGAAGCTTCAGCCACCTAAATGAGTGAAATCAAGTAGATATCTTTCAACGTTACAGTGTTTTTAGTACCAAAGTCTTTTTGTTACTATACTTCCATCACAGCTCAACAGGAAACGAGGGAATCTGATGCTAAATAGACTGTAAATGTGTCATCCATGTGATATCCACTTGATATGACTAACTCAGACTGCTGAGGCCTCATGTAAGCTTGACATCTACTTTTAAATGACCATGGATTCTGTCCTCCATCACTTCCATTGAAAGCACATTTTAAGAAGGTCTTTTAGTAGTCAGCATAAATAGGAAAAATGATTACAGCAAGGAAATCCTCTTTCACTGTTCATATGGAAACTTGACCATTGTTTTAAGAGACATTTGAAAAACTGTGAACCTGTCCTTTAAATACAGCACTTAGCTTTGTCCCACCACTGCTGCAGAAAAAGACAGCCAGCACTACAAAAACAGTAGGTAAGTCGTCTTCTGAATTTAATTTAGCCTTTTGTATTAAACGCATTTCAAATGTTGAGTGATTGTAATATGATTATTATTATCACATTCAATCAGCTGAAGGTTTATAGGGTTATTTGAACAGGAAGTGTGACAGCAGGCTACCACAATCATGTATTTACTGTATAACTTGATATTCTGTTAATGTGAGAGATTACTGATCATTAATCTGCATCATGGCCTCCTTTAAAACTGTTCTTGAAATATATTTTAATTCTAATTTAATGTGCAAAAAAAACATTGACTGAAGAGACTGAATTGAACACATTTTAAACCATCTATTATTCTCAAAGTAGCATCTCTGGCTGCATATAGATGTATTATTTAAATCACTGTGGTTCAAAGTAAAACTGGCGACATTAGAAACATGATATAATATAAATATATATAATATCTCCACAAACATGAACTCAGTTTGTGGTGCTGTGTGTTCACATGTTGCTTCTCTGTTTCAGAGCTATGAGACCAGTGATGTGACAGAGAGAGTATTAATTAATCACCACACACTCTGATCTATATTCCACCTCTCCTTCCTTTTTCACCTACAGTATATGAACCAAAACAGAAGGTCTGCTGCACACCTAAGACCTGCTGCTTTGTACTGGATGTTACAGCTGTGTCATTAAAAGAGAGTCCCAGCAGTTACTTCAACACCTTCACAGATGTTTATCTGATGCCAGCAGCTTAAACTAGACACACAAATAAAACCAGAACATTACACAGGCTTCATTGTTTCTCTGTTGTTGTATGTTCACTAAAATATGTATTAAAATATAACATGTCTCTTCTTGTCTCTCTCCTCCCAGATTAAAGAAATAAAAGCTGAACTTCAGAGGAAGAAAACTGACAATAAGGTATATTAAAAAGTTGCTATAGCTACTACTAATACTACTACTACTAATAATAATGATAATGATAATTTAAAAAATAATAATTAAAACCTGCAGAGACAGACGGAGGAGACCAACAACGAGGAGGTTCATGTCTCTGATGTTCTGTTTCTATTAAAATCCAAAATCCACAGAAATCAGTCATAAGTAGAAAACAATTAGTAATTAGTATACAATGTCTGACCACATATACGTATGTTAGGGCTGTCAAAGTTAATGGAAATTCAGCGTTAATTTTTTTAGCACGTGATTAATGCACACATGTTGTGTTTGACCCTTGTTCCGACCCGTAGTTTGTAAATAAGAAAGTGATGCAGCAGTAGAATAACAAGCAGCTGATACAGAGACGTCCTCCTGTATATATATATATATATATATATATATATATATATATATATATATACACACACACATGTACATACACACACACACACACTTATGTATTGTTGTATATGCAGTAATAATAATAATAATAATATAGAAATACAACACTATTCTCTGTGGTTTCTGATACAGAAACTAACAGACTCAGCAGCACTCAACAACACAAACCTCCAGAGAACTGAGCAGCACTGAATTGTACACTGTATTAAAATCCCAAATCCACTCAAATCTGAACATAACTTCACTTTCATTAGATTATTATTCTGTCACTGTTGTTATGTTGTAGTTTCCTCCAGGATGAACAGCAGAGGAGAGAAGAGGTGCAGAATAAACAGAAAGAGTTCCAGGACATAATCAGCAATGTTAATTGTTTTATTTTGATCATTAGCTGTGGTCTATATATTTTATTTTATATATTTTCAGTAACACATTAACTTGTTTTCAACCATCTAAATGTTTGTTCCCTTTTCAAAGATTTGCTCACGTTTAATATTTGAACACATCTTCTATTCAACAGCAGATGTGGTTGAGATGTCTTAAACTTATTCCACATTTGGGATTATATCATTTAGCAGCACTGCTTTCATTTTCTCTTGATTTCTTAAAACATTACGTAGATACATTGACCACCATACATACTCAATGTACAGAAATGTACATGTTAATCTTGAGGACATTTTATAAATTGTTTTAACATTTCATAGCCACAGTACTACAACAGTTGAATGATTAATCACTTTTATATCGAAATCGCAGTAAGAGTTCAATTTTCTAGTTTTAATTATAACATATTATCAACAACGTGTTAATAAGCTGTAAAATTAAGTGTTGAATGTGTGCAGGTGAAGGCTCATTCAGGGTACATTCTTTTTCATGTTGTCATCTAGAACCATCGAGTCAGCTCAAGCGCCACCTAGAAGGCCTCCATAGGTTATCAACTGAAGACACCAGAGATGCTATCCATGAGACACTCAGTTACAATGCAGCTTCTGACCACATGGTGGCGATAATGCGTCAGTCAGCTGTTTAACAAGCTCACAGAAGAACAGAAGAAGACATTCAGCTAGCCGCTCACCTGTAGCAAATGTGATGGAGACATTTTTAAAACGTAAAAAAGAAGACAAAAGTGGTGCAGACCCCCCAACGAAATCCTGACTTCATCAAGTACAGCTTTGTAAACGGAGGTACGGAGTTTATTTATTTATCCTCTTAAGCCCATGAGCGTCCCCTATAAATGAAAACGTCTCAGGGCAGTTAAAAAATCACGAATATAGTCATATGACACACTGTTTTGTTCAGAAGAAGCTCAGCTATTGAGCCAGCACAACCATTTACAGCTCAAGCAAACACAAGTCAAACACCGAGCAACTGATTTCGCCATTTGCAAAAACGCTCCTCTGTAAGCACTGCGCATGCCTGCAGTCACCACGGTCCTCGTATCTTTAATTTCACGACAAACTACACATCAAATAAAAGCTGGGATTTCACCGATTTCAGCAGTGTAACTCCCATTACCGTGAAAACTACCCAGAAAAATCCAAACAAACTTCCCATTGTAAATTTACAACTACAAATTATGTCTTACCTTTGCTGTTTTTCTGGTTAAAAGTTGTGTCTGGTCGTATAATATTCCCAGTAACAGCTACTCCAATGTCTCTGCATCATTTTGAGTTGATTCAAGCCCGTTTCCATTTATTTACATGACAAGGGGGATGAATTGCAGGTAGCCTGCCTACATCGTCGTCCTCAATGCGAACACACGTCTTTGTCACCATCTAGTGGTTGAACTGTGTTATTGTGACAGATTTTATGAATAAGCCTGATTTAAGCCTTTACATTTTTTCTTGCTATATTTGTTCCATGAATCATCAGTAAAAGTTAATTAAAGTTTAATAAAAATCTTTGTGGTGATCACATTTAATCATGTGATTTTGTTATTTATTAAATGTTATTAAGGCTTTAGCTTGTTAAACTGTAAGTGGATTTGGTTTATTGTTGAATACAAATCAAACCAAGAGTGAGATCAATTACACCTATATAGTGTTAATGTTTAAGGGCCCCTGATCTAGAAGACATGTCCTGTTCTAGAAATCCAAAGAAAGCAAAAATATTGATTCAATTTCTTAAAAAGTGATGAGAGTGATCTGCTTATAATACCCATTTATAGAGCAAAAGAATAATAACCTGATCTTTTCCAACAGGTCTGAGGTGCTACCATAAATCTGACAACAGGCCAAGATTTTCAGGGACAGTCCATCATAATCATAATTAAATGGTACCATTGTAAATTTCAACAAACTTGAAAACACAATAACTTGAAAACTCTTTAATATCCAAAATTAGAGAAGAAAATAGTAAAATAATAAATAAATAAATAAAAATAAAAGAAAGAAAGAAAAACCCTTGAAAGAGGAGGTGTGTCCAAACTTTTGATTTCTGTGTTCAAATATAACACACATTTTCACATCATGTGGTACAGATATACAGCATACAAGTTAAAAATCATGAATTGTATTTAAAGGTATTCATGAGACAGATGACCTGAGCACAATTTGTTGTACAGAAACAAGTATTACAAAAATAACACAAAAATATACACTTACAATACATCATGTACATGTGTGAGTATTAATGAAAAGAAAAAGAAACATTTTGTCTCGAGTGGTCCACTTATTCAACATTTATATTCTGTGTGCGTGCATGTGTGTGTGTGTGTGTGTGTGTGTGTGTGTGTGTGTGTGTGTGTGTCTGCGTGCAGCACATTTAATATTCATGCAGACCCCAACAGGTACAAAACATGCAACAGAATATGAAATATAAGAATATAGCTCAAACAAGTAATAATTTCATTACAAGCCATTGTGAAAATGTAAATTCAACATGTGATATATTTTACTAGTCAGCGAAATCTTCTAAGCAAAAAAGAAAGTCAATTTTTCAGCCACCCCAACACTGAAAGTAACACCTAAATACCTTTATACATACAACACTACAAAGGAGAGAGAGAGAGAGAGAGAGACTGACTGACTCACTCACTCCCTGGAATCAAACCAGCGACACTGTCACTATGAGGCATGTGTAGTAACCACTTGGCTATCAATATATTGCATTTCTGATGTTACATATAAAACAAAGTCCAACACCAAGAATTTGTTCTGAACTGAGAGCATGTCCACGATGTGTCGCTTCATATTTGTGCTTCAATATTAACTGGCTCTTTAAGAAAAGGACACACCATGTCTGACACCTCATTCAGTCTGCTTCAACTAAAAAGGAGGAGAAACTCAGTGTTTGTTGAAGAAAACCTGCCAGCAAGTAGGTTAGGTTCACAGAATATGTTGCCAGGGTAACTGAAACCGAAACTTGTGAAACTGAAAAAACAGTTTTTCCTTGAACTCTGAGTGAACTTACTCGGAGTTTTCACTAAACCTACTTTCTGAAACAGGCCCTAGGTCAGGTCTCACCAACTCTACAGTCAAAAGCATCCACGACTGGTTCAAGGTGGCATGGTAAAATTATGTCATCACCAGATTAACACATTAAAAGGAGGAAACATGTTCACTGTTTTCTTCCATCAGCAAGTCAATAAGCTTGCAAGAGAGCTGCAGTGTGGTCTAAGACCTATTTTAGTTGCTGCTTGATGACGTGAACTCATCATGCTGTTAGTCGACCACAGTGAGTGTATCTAAAAGTTGCGGTAGCAGCTTTGTGCTTGTGAACGTGTTTTCAGACGTGGGAACAGACAGAGCAAGTAGAGCACAGTGGTTCAGCTATAATAACAATAAACACTGTTTCTGTGATGTCATTTAATCTATAACTGGCTGAACAAATTATCTAACTGAACTTTCACTATTTGTAAAGATAATGCAAAAAATCTAACAAAAAACTGGAGGAATGAATTCACATAAACTTGTGTAAAAACTGTATTTAACTATATTTCCTATCTAATGGGTTTGTTTTGAACTTGGTTTAACCCTCTTCAAAGTGAATATGTCTGTGGTCATTTTGTTCAGTTTAAGTGAAAATTCATTGCTTTGTTTGAGAGAAAATACAGATGTAAAATGTTTAATGTAGATGTAGGATTCTATAGGAATACATATTGTGTTTTTCATTTGCAATGAACTCCAACAGTCATGTCACTTCGTCTGTTTGAACAGCATGTCTTCAGGCATCTCTGTGCTATATGATCTGTAAGACAGAAAATACAATATGTGTTGAAAAATACTCTTACTTACTCAGCTCTTCCCTGAATTTTGGCCTTTTCAGTGAATGGACATGTTCAGGTTTCATGACGTGACCTAAGCACACAATTTTGGCAACATTATGAGCATGTCTGAGCATATTTTAACTTGCTGCATAAGTAAGTCAACGTTCAGTTATGAATATTTTTATGACAGCTTGTATTTCACTGGTTAAAAATTAAATTAGTCTTCAAACATGAGGACAGAGATTATGAAAATATGCAAATTGCATGCTCATTAGTGTAACTTGTGTAATTAGTTTAGTTATTTTATTAAGGATAAATAAAAACTTAGAGAAACATTTACGGGCATAGAAAACATTTTTAAAGCAAAACTGACAAATATTTCTGCTTCTCAGGTGTTTGCAACTCTTCTTTGTATTATATGATATTAAAATCAATATTTTGGGGGTTTGGTCACTTTGGTGTTAAGAAGAGATCCATTAATCAAAGATATGACAGATAGATTAGTCAACTATGAAAACAACACAAAACACTGAAGAAAACCTATTACATTCACTTTGAAGATGTCACAACCAAATATGCATTAATACACTTTTAAAGCCTGTAAAGCCTGAACTTTGTACTGTCTGTCTTTTAGATAAAGACTGAAAAATTCAGCACCAATTACATTCAGAGTTGGAGGTGCATATGGGGAAGTAACATGGATTAGTTTGAGATCCCTTCTTGAGAGGATTTACTAAATAAAGACAAAGTTGCTGTTGGAGGCTAGAAATACCTTCAGTCTTACCTCGATAGTTGAATAAAAAAACTCTTCCTGCTCTGTTGGACTTGGATCCGTGGGGTTCAGGGCAAAGGTGGATCTGGATAATCCTGATTCTGTTTTGGAAACAAGTGGATTTGTGTGTCATTCAGATTTGGAAATCGACATTTTGAGACACAATCCAAAAGACAAATTGCAATAAACTTATCAGTTTAATCACCGTCCTGACCTTTCTTCCAGACAAATATCTCAATGTCAAAATCATATGTGTTTCTATTTCTTTTTTCTCTTCATCACTGTCATGATATTAGATGTTCCTAAACTTTGAGGCCTCTTGGAGATGCTGGCAGAATCGGTAACATTTGTCACTCTAAGTTTTCGATGAAGAGCAAATGTCATGTCAGCATTTGTTAGTATGGAAATAATGTTGTTTGTTGCAAATCAGCACTTAACTTGGTTGGGGTCTAATAAAACAAGTGTATTCATAGACCTTTGTCGTCACAAATGGGACATGTCAATGTTGAAATATCTATAGTTAAGCATTAAAAAAACAAGGCTGAAGTGAAGATTAATCTTCATCTAAAGGTGAGAGACATCAGTGAGATGAACACACTGATCATCTTAAAATAGCATGTTATAAATATTTATTCAGGTGGGGGGAGGAGGGAGGCTCTCTACCTTTTTGTGTCTGCGGGTTTCTTCTGTGGTTTGTGTCAAGGCTCAAATTCTCAGCAGCAGCGCCTGCAGTGTCTAAAATTAAACAATACGTGTGTGTCTCAGTCTTTACTGGTAACATCATCAACTGCCACTTTCAACATGAAGAGTGAAACCAAACTACTACTTATTTGAATTTTCTCATTTTACTCTTTTTTAGAAGTTAAAAGTAGAACTTGTCTCTGAAAATGAAATGTGTATTTAAAATTCTCCAAGTCCCCCAAAATGTAAACACACATTAATTTAAAGTAAGATTTATATACAAAGTTGTGTAAACCTTCACCTTGTCTCTTTTTTGTGACGACTGCATACGATACATTACAATAATCTGCAGTGTAATCTCCACAGACTGAAACATGAAAGGAAAAGCTTGTAAAAAATGTTTTTTAAAATCTAAACCAAATTTAAAGACTGCGTAAAGTGAATTCAGACTTTTTCGTCTAAACACATTAAATAGTTAATAAATGTATTTCTAAAAAAAGGTGTAAAAAGCATTTCAACCATTTAGATTTGAATTGTTGAGCTAGGCTTCACAAAATGTGTTTCAAGATTTCTGTCAAACTCAGAACACATATTTATTCTAAACAAATATGTGTAGCCTTTAGTAAATGCTGAAAAATGAGTACATATCTATATAAACATTTTACCATCAAAGATAATTTAATTTCCCAAAATACAGTAAAATATTTTTTTTTTTAAAGAACAAGAAAAAGAAGAGGAAGAAGGAAATATTAACCCCCCCCCCATAAAAGACACACCAATACAAAAAACTTTGATGCTCCTTGATATTAAATTACTGAATAAAAATGTTGGGACGCTTCTCATCGAGTGTTTCCTTTAATTTGGTAGTTAATAACACACAGTATATTTTGTAGAGTACTTACCTGTACCTCTGTGTCTCCAGATACAAAGGAATCCCACCACCAGCAGCACAAGGGACACGGTTAAGATAACCGCAATCCACAGAAGGTCAGGATGGTTCCCTTCATGAGGTGGCAGAAACATTGTTTGCTGTAATACCTATATGATATAATAATACATATAACACTGTAACACTCTACATGAATTCTAACAGTCTTATGTCTCACCTCTGACAGCCAACCAGCTCTCTGGTGATGTTCCCTCACCAAAGATGTTGCACCTGTAGAGTCCTTCATCAGACTTGGAAACACTGTTAATGGTCATCTCTGCTACAGGACTTCTCTGCATGAAGACTCCATCTTTGTAGAAATCAGCTCTGAGGTTAGTGGAGTTTGTCTTGTTTCTGCAGCGTAGAGTCACATCATCTCCCTCCGTCACAGGACGAGCAGGACTCTCCAGGATCACAGAACCAGCTGATACATATTAAATAAATGTCAGAAAGTGGCAGAGTTGCAATGAAACAATAAAAACAAATCACAAAAAACTCTGTATACATCTACAATTAACAATATTTACCTAATTTACAGTAAACCTGACATGTTGATCTAAGAACAAACTATTTTACACATTATAGAGTGTAATATAGTGTCATGCTGGACATAGTGAAGAAACAGATGATTAGTTCAAAATGGATTTATAGTGGTTTTAAAACACAATGAACATACTGTACCAGTGACAGTGATGTTGACACTGTTGCTTCTCTCTCCTCCATCAGTCTCACACCAGTATTCTCCACTGTCTCCAGTGTAGGCTGGTGCAATGGTGCAGAGGGACCCTGTTGGTGTCCTCTTAATACCACATGCTGGTGTAAATTCCTCCATATTTTTGATCACTCCAAACTTACTTGAGTTATTAAAGCCATCACATTCAAGAGAAACTGAGTCGTATTGAAAGTACTGAAGTCTGTTTGGAGCGATACGAAGAAAATCTGCATCTGAAAGGCAAGGCAAGGCAAGGCAGTTTTATTTATATAGCGCATTTAATACACAATGGCAACTCAATGTGCTTTACATAAAACAGAAAAACATGTAATTTTCAGAAACATTAAAACATAAAATTAATTTTGTATTTGTTACTTACCACTTTTCTGGCTTTGTGTCCCCAGCTGAATGATTTCAAAAATCACTGGATAAATAAAGGAGCAGAGTGATACATCAGACAGAGATGCTTTGATATACCAGACTATATAAAACATATAAAGAGAAAAGAAACCATAACAAGTTAGTACTCACACAGTCTGAAGTAGTGAGCTGTGACCTCCATGCTGTCTTGCTGCTGACTGTTTGAGCATCAGACTGAATGCAGCTTAAATATAATTCAGAACTTCCTCTTCCTGTGGTTTGACACTCTTTAGTTATAGACTCTCAGCCAAGAGGGGTCGACCATCCCTGACTTTCGGATTGGTTCAAGAATACCCAAAGTTAGCGTAACTTTTTTATCAAATAGATATCTTTCAATTTTACAGTCTTTTTTAGTGCCAAAGTCCCTGCTAGACTGTAAATGTGTCAGATATCCATTTGATATGACTAACTTAGACTGCTGAAGCCTCATATAAGCTTCACATCTACTTTTAAATGACTGTGTTGACACACACTGTGAATTTTGTCCTCCGTCACTTTACACTGAAAACACATTTGAAGGTTTTAATAGTCAGTATGAACAGGATGAATGATTACAGCGAGAAAAACCTCTTTCACTGTTCATATGGACACCTGACCAGTGGCACTGCCAGATTTGGGGCCCCTATGAAAAGATATCACATTGGGCCCCACCATCACACATGCTGTAATAACACTTCTACCAGCGAAGGTTTGCAACTCTCTTATAGTCCAATACTAACAACTGCAATATTTACTGACATCAAGCTGTGAAAATAAGAGATAGGACTCAACCATTTTATGTAAATGGGGGGGGTGGTGTTAATACAATGGCATTGGATAGTTAATTTTTGCCAGAAACAAGAAAAGTGTTAATGACTAACTGACTCTTGGACAAACAAAGATCCATTAACATTCCATGAAGAAATCCTAAACCTAACCCAAAGTGACAAGAAGTACTGTACATAAAAGTAATGTAAGACAGATTTTGGTGTCTCCTTTGGGCATCATAACTTATCGGAAAGACTTCACTCCCCTTTTCTACTATCAGATTGGAGTCAGATGTTATGGGATATGTGCAATACTGTTATGTAATTGTTGTTGGGTGGTATGGCTGGTGATGTTTTGTCTGTTGTCATTGTGGCTGTCAAGGCATTTATGGTGCAGTTGCTGAGTCCAAGACAAATTTCCCTAAGCGGGACAATAAAGTATATTGTACTGTACATAAACCATCATTGCACCAGTATCAATTGCCTAAAGAAAACCTCCATTATCATAGCTATTACAGCGATCTGTAACGGGTGGAGATGGTAGGACCCAATTACAGCACAGAACACCAGTGAGCAGTTTTAAATGATCTTTCAGTCCTCAAGGTAACTGAACAGGTATAGACAGAATGTGTAACGCAGTGTTCCTCAAATACAAATCTTAAAGGTCCACAAAAAATGTTTTCAACGAGTCAAAGGTCTGTTTAATAGTCGGTCAAGCCACAACAAATCAATGTACGTATCCACCACCGACCAACTTAATACAGTGGTGTATAGTATATATGACAACTATAAAATGTATTTTTTATTTCAACAGCAAAACAAAATGTCCTTTTCATAAAAACAAAAAAATCAAATAAATACTCAAAAACAAAACTTATTTTTCATTTTAACATAAATTCAAATAAATACTTATATAAAAACAAAACAAAATACATTTACAACCCCTGCAAATAATCCAAAACAAACAAAAACAAACTTTTCTTTAAAAATACAGGCACAAAAGACACAAGAAAGGAGGAAAGAACTGTAGTGCTGTTCTTAGCGCTGTGTATCAAAAGTGACTCAAGTATAAAGTAAAAATCAACCCCTCCATAGAATCCTTTGGTGAACAAAGATGCCAAAGTCCAATGAAGAACTATTGTACACTGCTGCTTAATGAGAGAAATGGCATCTTGTGTCTGTTGCCAAAATTTTGAACTTTGACACAAATGATGTGATGGCCAGGCAGAGACACTGATGAAAGTGATCATTGGTGAGTTGACTGCGGTACTTGTTCTTCACCACATACATTGTTGAGAATGCAGATTCACAGCTGTAGGTCGAGCAAAACATTGTGAGAATGCAAAGAGCCATCTTATGCAGCATGGGGAAATTAGTGGAAGTTACCATCTTTGTCCAGAAGGTGATAGCGTCACACTGGGCCTCTTTCAGTGCAGTGTTTTCCTGGAGGTCAATCAACTCAGTTTGTAGTGAAGCAGCTCTGACCCATGGGAAGATTTGTTGCACTTTTGCAGTGACCTCTCTCACATTTCTGACCAGAAATGGGTTCTCAATGCACAGAAGGACTCCTTTTCCCAATATGAAGTCATCAAAGCGTACCTTGAAATGTTCAATCAGCTTCTCCAGGAATTCAACATGATCTCCTTTGCCTTTGGTCTGTTCCAAAAGTTTGGGGAAATTGAGCAGTTCCTCCTGTTGCTAAAAAAATAAAAAAATAAGAAGAAGCACTGCTTTAAAAAGGGCATGAGGTATCAAAAAGATCTTAAGTGGAATCTAGGTAATGCGTGTGGTAGAAAATTATTTATTTAATATGATTAAAAACAGCTTACTTGTATGTCACTTTTGAAGACCTCAAGTTTCCTCTGGAAAGTACGCACTGCTGACATCAGTTCACACATTGTTGTTCTTCCCCTGTAGCTTGAGATTCAGGTCATTGAGATGAGATTTTATATCAGCCAGAAATGCCACAACTTCCATCTTTTCTGGATTTTACAGGAATTCCATGAACTGTTTCGCTTTTGCACTCTTTTGTTCTGACAAGAACGCTCTTCTCTAACGGCCCAAAAACGCTCCAGGACCTTGCCTTTGCTCGGCCATATGATGCTGGCAATGATTTACAGACTTTTACTATGCAGTCTAATAAAATAACCGACACATATCGCAGCAGGTAAATCGTCTTCTGAATTTAACTTTTCTACATGTTTCATCTAACGTCATATCTAAAGTTGTGACCATGCATTAAATGTATTTCAAATGTTGAGTGATTGTAATATGATTAATATTATCACATTCGATCAGCCGAGTGATTTAACAGGAAGTGTGTTAGTTTTGGCATCACACTGGTGGATACTGAAAAGTTTGATCAAATTGATAGACAATATTGACACTAGACTTAGTATCATAGAGAGGATTCTAGTGAAGGCTAGTAGATTAAACAAGCAGCGTCCAACAGTGTCAAAACATTTTAAAGAAATTCAGTCGGTAACAGTCTTAACCATCCGTAACAAAAGTGAAAGTATAACTCTACTTAAATTGCACAATACGTAGATGAGATTGCATACGTTTGGACACATTGCCATTATTTGTATTTTTTATTTTTATATGTAGGAAGGTCAGTGAAGGTCTGAATTCAAATAGAAGATTATATATCATGTAGAAGATGGTGATTATTTTAGTCTGTTCATGTGCAGTCCACCCATGAGAGGACTATTAATTCCAAATTGAGATTCATGCCAGTTGAGATGGGAAAAAATAAATTAATCCCACTTGATTTTTTTTATTATAAACCAAACAATAATTCTAAAGCATGTTTTTCTCTTTTTTGTATGATTGATTTTAAAAATCTCAGAACTGAAAATATTTAAAAATCTAATAGGTTATCTATGCTTAACTATGCTGGCAACAAAAATGAAAGTATAACCCTATTTAGATTACACAAAACATAGATACAATTGCATATACAAAGGATCAATGAAAAAGTATATATCATGTAGAAGATGGTGGTTATTTTTGTCTTTTCATGTGTAGTCCACCCATGAAAACAGTTGAGATGAATAAACATAATAAAAAATGAATACATTAAATCAACTTATGACTTTATTTTTGAGTTGACTAATAGTTTTGCCCAAACACTAATTCTAAAACATGTTTTCTGTTCATTATATCACTGACCACTTTTTAAAAATTTCAGAAATGCAGGATGTTTCACCGGATGAACAGACTGTCCCTTCAATTTCTACTTAAAATCTTCAGTGTTTTGGTTCTCCATCTTCTCCTAACACACTCTTGTAGAGGTAACTTAAACACTAACATGATCTCAGGTGAATTTTGACTTCATGATGGTGTTGATGAAAAGTACGTAGATCAACAAAATGTTTTACAGTTTACTCTCAGGGGAATATATCTGTCCCAAATTTCATAACAATGCCACAGTGCCTGAGACATTTCATTCAAAACTATAAATGTGGACATGTTCTAAACTTTCATGGTTTGCCTGCCTGACTAGCATTGCTACTTGAGCAAAGCCTATAATGTGACCAACACAAAAAATCAATATACAGTTTAATTGAAAAATGTGAAAAACGTTGACTGGTGTCCAGACAGACACTACACTTATGATTAATTTCAAATGAAAATAGTCTTGACGAGGTTAAACGATTTAAATTTCTAGCTCTTACTTGCAGAAATGAACATTTACGTTTATTTCCAGGTCAGTCCCAGCTAATTGGTCCGTCTCAGCCAATAGCAGCAACAGTTGATGATGACATCATGTTGCCATGTCAACTGCAACCTGCAGAGGATGTTTCTGCCCTGACAGTGGAGTGGACGAGATCTGACTTAGACCCCATATTTGTGCATGTGCGCCGTGCTGGTCAGGACGTCACATATATTAAACATCCATCATACAAGGACCGAACATCACTGTCCATCGATGGGCTGAAGCAGGGAAACATTTCACTGAAACTCTCTAAAGTGAAACTTTCTGATGGGGGCAAATACAGATGCTTCATTCCAGAACTCAGTATACAATCTTTTGTTGAGCTTATTGTTGGTAAATTGGCACATTTTTGTATATGTTGTATGTCATTGGTGAAGTCTATGAAAAGAAGTGTGTTGGTAGAATCAACACAGCTCTCAGCTACTATTGTTCAAAGATGAAGAATACAACCATATTTTAAATGAGGGTTAATGCTTTTTCAGCTCAGCTCAGCTCATTAAATTGATGTTATGGGAAAAGTATTTTCTTAACTGGTTAAGGTAGAAGATATATATAGTATATATATAACCCAGGAAGGACATTCAGACACAAACTGACCCTTTGCAAGAACTGTTTATGTCTTGTAGCAGAGCACATAGGCACCTAGTTGTGGCAGATTTAACACTTTTAGCATTTTCTAATAAATGTAATATCATGGGTCTTTAATTTCAGAAACATGCACGGTTTTTATTTTATTACATCTTTAGTAAAACAATGTCTTAAAAAAAATCTAAAGGTTTTTGGCAGCTAATGGCCTTAATGATCAGCCATCATCAAGCAGCCATCATTACGTTAAAAATTCCACATGTGCATTTCCAGGTTTGACAGGTCAAAACATCTGCCATAAAAGTCTTTCACTGCTTGAGTTAAGTGTTTTAAGATGGCCAATCAATAAGATAAGATGACAAAACTCCAAATAATGTATATATTTAATGCTTCCAATTCTTAATGTCAAAAGTTTATTTTTATGTAAAGCACATTGAGTTGGGCTGAGTTGCCCCTGGGTATGAAATGCACTATATAAATAAAGCTGCCTTGCCTTAATCTGTACCCTCACAAATGAGCAGATTTATGAGACAACCACCATAGTGTTATAAGACTGACTACTGCTGCATCATTGTGGCTCAAAAAGCTCAACAGTTATTTCTAAAATCCCTGAAAAATCACACTGACATAAAATACAGCTACAAAGGCTGGTAAATTTCCAACTTTACAATTAGCCACATGTGTGAGATCCCATCAGCACAGAACCAACTGTGATTAAAGGCTCAATAGGAAGCACGATTAAAGATTTAGGAAACGGAGTGATTATCAGATACAGAACACATAGTTTTACCATATTAAATTAGCTGTACAGTTCAATTACGTTTGGGGATCGTATTATTTCGTATTATTTATTTGTTTTTTTACCACTGCATTAAAATGTCTTTCTCTTCTCTTAGTATCAGATGCCGTCTCCTCGCCTGTCATCAGTTTAGCAGGTATTGACAGAGTCAGAGGAGGAGTGGTGTTACAGTGTGAGTCTAAAGGCTGGCATCCACAGCCTGAGGTGCTCTGGCTGGACAGTGAGGGAAACCTCCTCTCTGCTGAACCTACAGAAACAGTCAGAGGTCCTGATTACCTCTATACTGTCAGCAGTAGAGTGACTGTAGAGAAGAGACACAGCAACAACTTCACTTGTAGAGTCCAGAACACCAACCAGATCAGAGAGACAAACATTATTGTTGCAGGTAAAAGATACAATTTTAATCTCAAATATTGGTTTCACTTTCAAATAGCTGAGGTCCAATGTTGAATAAATTACACGTTATTCTGTTTGTTGTATCATTTGCAGATGATTTCTTTAAGGCCCTGTCCAGTTCTTCCTTTGTCATCATCGGCTTGGCTGTTAGTTCGGCTGTTAGTTTGGTTGTTTCCATCATGTCTATTGTTGCAGTTTTCTTTTTTGTGTGGAAATGGAGACAAAACAGTAAGTCACTAATGAATTGTAATGCCTCTCACAGGATCTTTTATTTTAATATTTTTATTCATGGACTACTTACAGTCTAATTATCAGAGTTCTTGTATGTCACGTTAGACTAACATCAAACTTCCTGAGATGAAAGTCTTTTATTCTATAATATCACTGCCTTTGTTTTTACATAGAGACCAAGAAAACTGAAAGAGTTGATCCTGAAATGCAGCCTCTCAATGCAGCAGGAACAGATGGAAAGACTCTCACAGTAAGTCCAGCAGTGTCAGAAGAGAACAATGTAAAGAAAAAAAGAAAAGTAGAACAAACATTAGTCATTTGCAGTGGAAGAAAAATAAACCAAAGGGCAGGACAGGACAAAACTAGGAAATGAAGTGATGTGTTCATTTCACTGTAGCTGAAACACTGCAGAAGTCACATTTTATATAAAGCTCAATCTAACCCGAATATTTTCTCTTTTAATGTCTGTATGTGTGTGTGAATGTAAGAAAGAGAGACGGATAGATAGGAAGAGAAAGTGTTGGACTGTTCTTATGTTCCACTGGCTCAAGCGCAGTCTCGTTACCTTCATAAAGGTTTGATCTCAGGTCTTATGCCCCAACTCCCTCAGTGAGTCTGCAGTTGTCTTGTTTTCTACCCCTTGTCTCCTCTGTTGTTCAAACGGCGCTGATGGGAGTCCGTACTGGGTCCTGGATGTCGGGTCTTTCTGTTCAAGCAGGTGTTGGGCCCTGCTGATGGTGTCTTGGGCATGGAGGGCTACAGCTTGTTGTAAACCTCTCAACTTTGCTCGATAAATAAGAGTTGATTTCACCCTTTTCTCCCATACGATTCTCTCCTTTTGTATTTTAGAGGAGTAGTCTTGGTCAAAGTAAATCTGATTGCCTTCAAACGTGATTACTTTCTTGGCCCATACAGTGCAGAGAGCTTTTTGACGAGTCTCCAAGGTTAAACATTTAACCACAATTGAGCGTGATGTCAGAACACTTTGTGTGTGTCTCCTCTGAAATTATCGATGTGCTGCAGCAATATGTAATTGGTCCTCTGGTATCTCCAATTTCTCTGATATGAGCTTTAAGGAAATTCACCATATCTCCTCCTTTACCTGGTGAATCCTTATATTGTTCTGTCTTCATTTATTTTACAAATGTTCCAGTTTTTCAGCCATTTGCCATTTTCTTGCTTCAATAGATGGACCAATACTTGATTATTAGTCATCTCTCTCTTTTATAATGTGTTTATTCTTTGCTCCGCAGCTGAGACATCTTCTCTTGTTCTGTTTAACGCAGCTTGCATCTCTCTCACTTCAGTTCTTAAATTTGAGAGGTCTTGTTTTGTCTCATCGGAGCGTTGTTGAAATTCGCATCTGAAGTCTTTAATTTTCACAGCAATATCTTCTTTTATACTCAGCATCAAACTTTCGAGACTGTTTCTGGCCTCTTCCTCCTCACTTACGATGTTTGTAGTTTGCTCGTTGCGTCTTTATTTTCTTCTGTTTAATTTTCGCGTTTTGAGTGACTGCTCCAGAGCGTAAGCGTTTTCATCTAATTCAATAGCTGTATATTTTAAAACATATTCTTTGGAAGTAATATGTTTGGAAGGGAATCTGGAGAGTAAATCACAGCGTCTCCCACAGGCTCAGCCCGAACCAGAAGTAATTTTTACCTAAATATTATGTCAGATCAATGTCCTGTATCTCTCTTCATCTCTGATCTGAGCTGCAGAGGATCAAAGAAGCTGAAAGTGAAGTTAAATTGAAGATGGAGCTGGAGATCGAAAACAAAGTAACAAAATAATAATGCTAGGAAATAATAATAAACATTCATATTGTTGTACCCCTGTGTTCAAACCCTGCAGACTGTCTAACCTCCACAACCCTGATCTACTGTGAGAAGTAATGTAAACTTTCTGTGTTTAATCTGTAACTTTCTCTCCTCAGTCTCAGTTTAAAAGAGATCAAACTGCCGCAGGCTGGTCTTCCAGCACTCTGGTAAGAGATCATGGTAGAAATACAATAATATACTCTGACAAGTGTAGATGACAATGATATAACATTTATTTTTAATAAACTGGTCAAAAAGATTGAAAACATTTTTTGCTGCGACTGTGACGACTTAAACTCTCTATTAGAGCAAACCTGAGACAAAGATTAAATATTATGGAAGTGTGTTTTTATACTTATGTGTTCAGTTTAGTTTAGACAACATTTTGATTCAGCGTTTGATTCTTGAATTACAGATGAAATTAAAGATACACTTCTATTGCAGATGTAATGGACAAAGGCTTCCCTCATTATGATTATCTGATTAACTTAGAGGAGGAGCAGGAGAACAAGGAGGTTCATCATTTAACCTGAATCAAATAACTGCAGTCATCTATCTTTTTTAACTTCTCCTTCCAACACTGATTTATTACTGAGAACAAACTAAACTGTTACTGACCATGAGAGAAAATCTGAGACACAAGAAATAACTCTTTTCAGACTGAACTCAACTGTGTGTGTGTGTGTGTGTGTGTGTGTGTGTGTGTGTGTTGTCTCTCACAGACACAAGATGTAAACCAACATAATGACACCAACTTGGCTGACCAAAACTCAACAGAGGTCTTTGTGAAGGTCGACACAAGTGGAAACTATATCTGTCTCACCAACAAGTCAAATAAGGTGATGGTGTTTGTGTGGATGAACTGTGTATAAACATGAGAACATGTACTGTTAGGTTTAGTAGCTCTACATTGATGAAGTGTATCCAGGATTATTTTAAATGGACCATTAAAGCCAAGCTAACGACCCTCTACAGTATTTACCTCAGAATCTACTTTCTCCTGTTTTCATGTCAACACTTTAAATGTCACACACTCATGGATTTAACACTGTAACATTAACTTGTTTGTTTTTCCTTCATCCTCCTTCTTGTGTCCAATTTCTCTCCTGCAGGACCTGAAACTGGAAGGCTGGAAGTTACGAGTGAAGGTCAACAATAAGAAACCCATCACGTACATATTTAAGGAGTCATTTATACTCAGAGCTAGGGAGAATGTCTATGTAAGTCTTTCTTTCTTTCTTTCTTTCTTTTGTCTCACTTATTCAGTTTTGTAACTTTAAATGCAAAACATGTTTAACTGAAACAGTTATAATTATTATCATTTTATATATTTTATAATTTTGTTATTATCTGTGAACTTTGTATTTTACAGATATGGGCCCGTGGTTGTGGTCCCCGTTCTCTTCCTCCCTCTGAGCTGAGATGGAAGGACCTGAAGCGTTGGGCCAGAAAAGACAAACTCCTTGTTGAGCTCATCAACTGTCATGAAGAGATTGTGAAAACCACTAAAGTATAATAATCAGCCCAGCTGACACACAGTGTTTTAATTTATCTGACAGTCATTTTTTTGCTCCTTTTAAACTACAATATTCTCCCTGTTTCCCAACTTTTATCACCAATCGTGAGGAATGTATAATGCTAAATGCTTAATGTGAATAATAACTTGAAAACACCAAAATTATACATCGGGAAAACCAAAATTGATCTGTGATGAAAACTTTTTTTATACATAAGAAATCCAAGTTGTTTTTTTCTTGTGATATAATTAACTTTTAATGCAGTGTGATACTCTGGTTTGCATTTTTAAATGTATTTTAATCAAAACACATTTTGTTCAAAACATGTTCAATTGTGCAGTGTGGTATTCTGGTTTGTATTTTTTTTTTTTTATTATTTTTTATTTACTGTATATGTGGATATCTTACTTAGTAATAACCCTTCATTGATGAGGCAAAATTTCATATATGTATATATATATTACCATCCTAGATAATTGAATTTCCCAAAAAATAGTATTAAAAAAAGAAAAAGAAAAGAAGATTACGGAATTAACACCTTAATCCCTGTTATGACCATTAAGGTGATTAAAAGTTGATCTGAAGCTAGTATGAAGCTTCAGTCACCTAAATGAGTCAAAGTAGATATTTTTCAACGTTACAGTCTTTTTAGTGCCAAAGTCTTTTTGTTACAATACTTCCACAACCGCTCAACAAGGAAACAGTGTCCAATGCTGTTTTGAGGCTAAAAAGACAGTAAGTGTGTCAGATATCACTTGATATGACTAACTCAGACTGCTGAAACCTCATATAGGCTTCACATCCACTTTAAATGACTGTGTGGACACACTGGATTCTGTCCTCCATCACTTCCATTGAAATCACATTTGAAGGAGATCTTTTACTAGTCAGTATGAACAGGAGGAATGATTACAGAGAAAAAATCCTCTTTCACTGTTCATGTGGACACCAGACCATTGTTTTAAGAGACATTTGAAAAACTGTGAACCTGTCCTTTAAATACAGCTCTTCGCTTTGTCCCACCACTGTTGCAGAAAAAGACAAAGATCGCTATAAAAACAGTAGTGTTAATCTAAATCAAAAACTCACTGGTGCAACATCACTTACAGCACTGGTGACAGTGCGGTTGCAGATGCACACGACTCAATGTGAATGCGAATGTAAAACTAGGAACGATCATACATGACATATAACATATAAGATTAGAAGAATATTAGATTATTACATGTATTACATTAAACATTAAACAAAATATTTAAAAAACAAAGTAAGGGGATCACCCAAAGTTATTATTTTATTTATTTATTTATTTATTTATTTTATTATTAATTCATTTTGAAGGGACCATATAAGTCTGAACCAAATTTTGTAAAAATATAACAGCTGTTAAGACATTTGTACACCTAACAATTATATCTAGTGAACTCTCCCCTTTTCCTTAGTCGCTAAGACAAGTGATGGTTTATTATGTTATACTCGTGATCAGTTACCTGGAAACAAGCTCAAAGTTCAGCTGCTCATAAACACACTCAAACTGAGCTTAGAAAAAACAAAGCCAATCACCATACTGTATTTAATGTTTGACTTATTTATATGTTGCAAGCGTCAGTCTGTGATTGATTGCAAAGTCATTTGTAATCTCAAATTCAATTCACTTACTCACGTATATACCATTTTAATTTAAATTGTGGAACACTTGTTTTCTAATTATGTTGCTAAACATTAAGGATTTCTCAATTGTGTAGTTTTAATGGGGACTTTGTTCTGTTGTTCCACACTAAAATAATAATAATGTAGAGAAGAAAAAGATATTGTAACGTTGGAGAAATTACTATCTTATTGTATTAACACTTTGATGATCATTAATCCAGTGTAGAAGTTATTCATGGGATCAATTTTGCCTTAAAAGAAGATGACTCGTCTGTTAGGAAAGAAGAAAGAGAAAAGGTGATCTGAAGTGCGTAATACATACTGACTCTGATTCCAAACAAGTGATGGTTGGAAAAGGGGAACAAAAGGCAAGAACTGGAAGCTGTACAAGTGACAAGACATCATATATAGAATAGTTATTGATTATTATTAGTGTGACTGTACACATGATGTTAGTGTTAATGGTTGTGTTGGATGGAGGACGAAAGTATAAACAGTTTGTGTGAGCTGTTCAATGGGTTTCTCTCCTGCTGCAGAGCTCAGTGAGCCTATAAGCATTTGCTTTAGTGGTTTATTAAAGGTAGTTAAACTGCAAAAATAGTGATATTTAGTTACCTTTCTAACCCAGCTATACATTTAATCTATTTCAGCTGTAACAACAAAAACAGGAAAAACACTGAATGTCTGCACTTGGAAGTCAAGGAGAAAGAAAAGCTAGAGCAATTTAATGCCAGGACCCTGTCAATGATTTACAGACGTTTACTGTGCAGTCTAATGAAATGACCGACACATCTTGCAGCAGGTAAGTCATTTTCTGAATTTAATTTAGCCTTTTGTATTAAATGTATTTCAAATGTCGAGTGATTGTAATATGATTATTATTATTATCACATTCAATCAGGCAATGTTTTATGGGATTATTTGAACAGGAAGTGTGTTAGTTTTGGCTTCACACTGGTGGATATTGAAAAGTTTTATCAAATGTATAGAAAATATTGAAGACACTGGACTTTGTATCATAGAGAGGACTCTAATGAAGGCTAATAGATTAAGCAAGTCCAGCAGTGTCAAAATATTTTTAAGAAATTCAGTCGGTAACAGTCTTAGCCATCCTGGTAACAAAAGTGAAAGTATAACCCTGCTTAAATTGCACAATACATAGATGAGATTGCATACGCTTGGACACATTGCTGTTATTTGTAAGTTTGTCTTTTATATAAGTAGGAATGTATTCTGTCAGTGATGGTCTGAATTCAAATATAAGATCAACAAAGAGTGTATATCATTTAGAAGATGGTGATTGTTTTTGTCTCTTTGTCCAAATTGAGATTGAGAAAAAAGTAAACCTACTTATAACATTATTTTTGACTGGACTGGTTATTTTGCCCAAACATTAATTCTAAAGCATGTTTTCTTTTTTTGTATGACTTTCAGGACTGCAAGATGCTTCACCAGACAAACAGACTGTCCCTTCAATCTTCACACAAAATCCTCTGTATTTTGACTGTCCATCTTCTCCTAACACACTCTTGTAGAGGTAACTTAAACACTAACACAGTCTCTGGTTAATTTTGGCTCCATGATGGTGCAGAGGAAATCCATCCAACAGTGGCTGAGACATTTCAGTCAAAACTATAAATGTAGCCAATTACTAAACTTTCATGGTTTGCCTCCCTGACTGACGTTGCTACTTCTTGAGCAAAGACTATAATGTGAGCAAAAAATAAATTAAAAACCAATATGCAGTATGTAGATGAAAAACGTGAAACCTTACACATGGGTGCTTCTGTGCCATTAAACCACTGTCTGTCTATCAAGTGTCCAACTGATGACAAGCCTAGCACTTTTTTCAATAAATGAAGAGCAACAGGCTGAAAGATGTAAAGAATGTTGGTAGAATCAACACAACTTTATTAGCCATTATTCTTCAGAGATGAAGAGTACAACCGCATTTTAAATGAGGGTAAATGCTTTTTAAGGTTGTAGGCTATATTATATGAGTAACCAGGAAAGACATTCAGACACAAACCGACCCTTTGCAAGAACTGCTTATGCCTGTCAAACTAGTAGCATTTACATTTGGGGATATTTCATAGTATTTATTTGGTTATTGTTTTGTTTACCACTGTGCTGAAATCCTTCTCTTCCCTCAGCATCAGGTGCTGTCTGTTCGCCTGTCATCAGTTTAGCAGGTATTGAGAGAGGAGGAGTGGTGTTACAGTGTGAGTCTAAAGGCTGGCATCCACAGCCTGAGGTATTCTGGTTGGATGGTGAGGGAAAACCTCTCTCTGCTGGACCTACAGAGACAGTCAGAGGTCCTGATGATCTCTATACTGTCAGCAGCAGAGTGACTGTGGAGAAGAGCCACAGCAACAACTTCACCTGTAGAGTCCAACAGAAAGACATCAACCAGATCAGAGAGACACACATTATTGTTCCTGGTAAAAGATCATTCATTTTTAGTCTCAAATGATGGTTTTACTTTAAAATAGCTGAGATCCAGTGTTGTATAAATTACATGTTATTCTGTGTGTTGTATCATTTGCAGAGGATTTCTTTCAGATCCAGCCCAGTTCTTCTTCTGCCATAATCCGTTTGGCTGTTACTTTGGTTGTTTGCATCGGGTTTATTGTTGCAGTTTTCTTTTTTGGGTGGAAATGGAGACAAAGCATGATAAGTAAGTCAAAAATGAATGGTAGTGCCTCTCACAGGGTCTTTTATTTTAATATTTTGATTCATGGAGTACTTACAGACTTCTTATATCTCATGTTAGACTGACATCAAAGTTCCTGAGATGAAAGTAAAGTCTTTTATTCTGTAATAGCACTGCTTTTATTTTTACACAGAGACCAAGAGCTGCTGGGATGAAACTGAAGGAGGAGGAAACAAGAAGCTTTCTAAAAGTGATGATCCTGAAATGCATCCTCTCAATGTAGTAGACACAGATGGAGAGACGTTCACAGTAACTACGGCAGTGTCAGAGGAGAACAAGAGAAAAAAAGAAAAAAAGAACAAACGTGTGAGTTAAAACACAACAGAGGTTGAAAATCTTTCTACTACAGAAAACTTTCTCAATTGTATTAAAATCAAAAATCCACAGAAATATGAGCATAACCTCACTTTCATTAGATTTTGAGTCTTTCACTAGGCCGAAACCTGATTATTATCTGTCACAAATGTCAATTTGTAGAAGTTTTACATGTAGATACGTGAACATTTCTCTCATCTTTTCTCTCTTAATCCTTCAGGTTGAAAACAAACAAGCTGAATGTGATCTCAGGAAGCTGCAGCAGCTCCATGAAGAGAATCAGAGGAGAGAGAGAGACCTGCAAACCCTGAAGGACAATCTGGAAATCAAGACCAAAGAGGTTAATATGTCTCTTTATTCAATGTCTCAGAATCTCTGCTGTTTGAGGCAGACTGAATGGATACTTCTTGTCAGTAACATGTTTCATATAACATCCCTTTGACTATATGTAAAGTTAATTTTTCATATTGGATTTAGTGTAACTGTGTCATCAGGTTGTTTAATTACTCACATGCTTAAATATTGTAACCATGTCTCTCTTTATCTCTCCCTCCTCCAGCTGGAGAACATAATAGATAATTGGAGTCCAGTAAGTGTTCATTGTATAAACGTGATGACATTTCAACAGTCTTCTAAGGAAACACCTCGACACAAAACAAACAAACAAAAAAATTGAAATATATCCATTATTTTTGTATAACTGAGATTAACATGTCTTCATATGATCCAGTTCAGTGACGAGGAGGAGCAGCAGAGGAAGGAACAAACTGAAAAAGAAGTGGAGACACTGAAAAAGGAGCTGCGGACCAAGCAGGAGGAGTTTGAGACCAAAACCAAAGAGGTTCATATTTGTATATTTTCCTCAAAAGATGTATTTCAAGTCTTTTTGCTTTTAGTTTCTATTAAATATTTCCTCTTTTATTTTTGAAGCAACATATTAATAACATAAACTGCACATATGCAAATGACAGAAAGCTGCCACAATCATTTCTTTACTGTATAACTTGATATTCTGTAAATATGAGAGATTACTGATCATTAATCTGTGCATCCTTTAAAACTTTTCTTGCAAGTGTGGCATTTCATGTTTTATTCTTAAAATGTATTTTAATTTTAATTTATTGTAATTTCTCCATGTCTCTCTACATTCACAGTTGGATAGAAAACAAACCAATGCTGACAGACTCCTGCAGAAGGAGAAACAGAACAGAGAGGAAGAAGTGAAGGACCTGAAGAATCAGCTGTACTTAAAGCAAAAAGAGGTTAATGTGATCATAATGAAGTGTCTGAATGAAGATGGCTGACGTTATGGATCCATATATCATCTTAACTTTATTAAACTTACTTCTTATCAGTAACATGTTGCATATAAAATCCCTTTGACTATATATAAAGTTATTTTTAGTGTAACTGTGTCATCAGGTTGTTTATTTATTCACATGCTTTAATATTGTAACCAAGTCTCTCTTTATCTCTCCCTCTTCCAGCTGGAGACAATAATAGATAATTGGAGTCCAGTAAGTGTTTATTGTATAAATGTAATGACACACTCTGACATTTAAACAGAGTCTTCAGAGGAAACACTTCGACACAAAACTAATTCATTATTGTAATATATCCATTATGTTTGTATAATGGAGCCTCCTCACCTTTTATCAGCACTAAATGCTGACTGGATTCTCTGCTGCTCATTCATGAATTTCTTCATGAACCTCATTAACAGAAATTGTGCAGCAATGAACAACTTTATCAGAGCAGAAGAGCAGCAGAGAGAGTTTGAATTAGTAAAGTTTATTTTGAGGGGAGATCACATGTTAGCACTCACACACCTGACATAAAACTACACAGAAAACTTAGAAACAAATTGAAATGCAGCCTTTCTACTACATGTATAACTGAGTTTACTCACTTGTTATCCAACAAAAGTCAGATGTTTGTGTGTCATGTGGGTCATTGTGTAGTATGTTCACTCACATTTCTTCATACGGTCCAGTTCAGTGACGAGGAGGAGCAGCAGATGAAAGAACAAACTGAAAAAGAAGTGGAGACACTGAAGAAGGAGCTGCAGACCAAGCAGGAGGAGTTTGAGACCAAAACCAAAGAGGTTCATATTTGTAAATTTTCCTCAAAAGATTTATTTCAAGTCACAAACTTGTTTTTAGTTTCTCATTAATATTTCCTCTGTTTTTGTTTATTTAAACATGTTAATAACATATACTGCACATATACAAATGACAGCAAGCTGCCACAATCATTTCTTTACTGTATAACTTGATATTCTGTTAATATGAGAGATTATTACCTTTCTTGCAAATGTGACGTTTCATGTTTGATTCTTAAAATGTATTTTAATTGTTTCTCTTCATTCACAGTTGGATAGAAAACAAACCAATGCTGACAGATTGCTGCAGAAGGAGAAACAGAACAGAGAGGAAGAAGTGAAGGACCTGAAGAATCAGCTGTACTTAAAGCAAAAAGAGGTTAATGTGATCATAATGAAGTGTCTGAATGAAGATGGCTGACGTTATGGATCCATATATCATCTTAACTTTATTAAACTTACTTCTTATCAGTAACATGTTGCATATAAAATCCCTTTGACTATATATAAAGTTATTTTTAGTGTAACTGTGTCATCAGGTTGTTTATTTATTCACGTTTTAATATTGTAACCAAGTCTCTCTTTATCTCTCCCTCTTCCAGCTGGAGACAATAATAGATAATTGGAGTCCAGTAAGTGTTTATTGTATAAATGTAATGACACACTCTGACATTTAAACAGAGTCTTCAGAGGAAACACTTCGACACAAAACTAATTCATTATTGTAATATATCCATTATGTTTGTATAATGGAGCCTCCTCACCTTTTATCAGCACTAAATGCTGACTGGATTCTCTGCTGCTCATTCATGAATTTCTTCATGAACCTCATTAACAGAAATTGTGCAGCAATGAACAACTTTATCAGAGCAGAAGAGCAGCAGAGAGAGTTTGAATTAGTACAGTTTATTTTGAGGGGAGATCACATGTTAGCACTCACACACCTGACATAAAACTACACAGAAAACTTAGAAACAAATTAAAATGCAGCCTCTCTACTACATGTATAACTGAGTTTACTCACTTGTTATCCAACAAAAGTCAGATGTTTGTGTGTCATGTGGGTCATTTTGTAGTATGTTCACTCACATTTCTTCATACGGTCCAGTTCAGTGACGAGGAGGAGCAGCAGAGGAAGGAACAAACTGAAAAAGAAGTGGAGACACTGAAGAAGGAGCTGCAGACCAAGCAGGAGGGGTTTGAGACCAAAACCAAAGAGGTTCATATTTGTATATTTTCCTCAAAAGATTTATTTCAAGTCACAAACTGTTTTTGTTTTTCGTTCTTCTTAAATATTTTCTTTGTTTTTATTTTTGAAGCAACATATTAACAACATATACTGCACACAGAAAGCAGAAAGCTGCCACAATCATTTACTATATATATAGTATAATTTCATATTCCGTAAATATGAGAGATTTCTGATCATTAACCTGAGCATCATGGCCTCCTTTAAATCCTTTCTTGCAAATGTGACGTTTAATGTTTTATTCTTGAAATGTGTTTTAATTTTAATTGTTGTGATTTCTCCATGTCTCTCTTCATTCACAGTTGGATAGAAAACAAACCAATGCTGACAGACTGCTGCAGGAGGAGAAACAGAACAGAGAGGAAGAAGTGAAGGACCTGAAGAATCAGCTGGACTCAAATCAAAACCAGGTAAATGTGATCATAATGAACTGTCTGAATGAAGATGGCTGACATTAATGAATTACAGATATTAGTGATACACACATAAGCAGTCACAGTGTGTCAGTGTGATACATGATGGTAGTTTAATTGATCACTGCTGTGATGTTGATTCTGTTCACCTGAATGACAAACTGCTGAGTCAACAGAAACCAGAGTTTGATATCAGATGAATACACAACAGGGGTAAAATCTCCTGGTTAAATGACTCCTGGTTAAAGTACTATATAATATCTGTGGATTACTGGACATGAATCAGTAGATTAAATTTCAGGACTTTTTTAAGAACTGCTGTGAGACTTGGTTGTGCAGGCACACTAATCTTTCGTGTTACTGCATGCATTTAAATGTGTATATCATACGACAAGTAGTGCAAAAATTTTCATATGATATCATACAAATAGATGATGAGAATACACAGACCAGCAACATCATGTATTTATAAACAGAGTATGAAGAATACTCTGACTGACAAGTATACATGGAAATTATAAAACGGTGTTTTGTTATTAAAACTTTATTTTACAGGTCACTTAATTCATCTTGTAGTTTGGAGTCACATTCTTAACATCATCTATAGTGCAGAGAAGAGCAAACGAATGTGTGGAAGTCCAGGCCGAAACCTGATCATTTATTTGTCACCGATGTCAGTTTGTAGTTTTAAGGTTTAAATGTTGATACATGAACTTTCTCTCATCTTGTTCATCTTAATCCTTCAGGTTGAAAACAAACAAGCTGAATGTGATCTCACGGAGCTGCAGCAGCCCCATGAAGAGAATCAGAGGAGGCAGAGAGAACTGCAGACCCTGAAGGAGAATCTGGAGACCAAGACCAAAGAGGTTCAGTATCTCATCATCTCTACTGTTTGAGGCAGACTGAATGGATCCATACATCATCTTAACTTTATTAAATTTACTTCTTCTCAGTAACATGTTGCATATAAAATCCCTTTGACTATACACCGATCAGGCATAACATTATGACCACCTGCCTAATACATTGTGTTGGTCCTCCTTTTGCTGCCAAAACAGCCCTGACCCGTCAAGGCATGGACTCCACTAGAACCCTGAAGGTAATCTGTGGTACCAAGATGTTAGCAGCTGATCCTTTAAGTCCTGTAAATTGCGAGGTGGGCCTCCATGGTTTGGACTTGTTTGTCCAGTACATCCCACAGATGCTCGAATGGACTGAGGTCTGGGGAATTTGGAGACCAAGTCAACACCTCAAACTCGTTGTGCTTTTCAAACCATTCCTGAACCATTTTTGCTTTGTGGCACGGCGCCTTATCCTGGTGAAAGAGGCCACAGCCATCAGGGAATACCGTTTCCATGAAAGGGTAGACATGGTCTGCAACAATGCATAGGTAGGTGGTACGTGTCAAAGTAACATCCACATGGAGGGCAGGAGCCAAGGTTTCCCATCAGAACATTGCCCAAAGCATCACACTGCCTCTGCTGGCTTGCTTTCTTCCCATAGTGCATCCTGTTGCCATGTGTTCCCCAGGTAAGCCACGCACACGCACCTGGCCATCCACGTGATGTAAAAGAAAACATGATTCATTAGACCGGGCCACCTTCTTCCATTGCTCCGAGGTCCAGTTCTGATGCTCACATGCCCATTGTTGTCTTCAGCCCCATCAGCCCCATACTGAACAAACTGCGATGCACTATGTATTCTGACACCTTTCTATCAGAATCAGCATTAACTTCTTCAGCAGTTTAAGCAACAGTAGCTCATCTGTTGGATTGGACCATACAGGCCAGCCTTCACTCCCCACGTGCATCAATGAGCCTTGGCCGCCCATGACCCTGTCGCCATTCACCACTGTTCCTTCCTTGGACCACTGTTGATAGATACTGACCACTGCAGACCAGGAACACCCCACAAGAGCTGCAGTTTTGGAGATGCTCTGGCCCAGTCTTGCCATCACAATTTGGACAACATGTTCACTTGATGCCCCCCACTAATGGGTGCCATGATGAAGAGATGATCATTGTTATTCACTTGACCCTCTCAGTGGTCATAATGTTATGCCTGATCGGTGTCTATAAAGTTAGTTTTTCATAATGGATTTAGTGTAACTGTGTCATCAGGTTGTTTATTTATTCACATGCTTTAATATTGTAACCATGTCTCTCTTTATCTCTCCCTCCTCCAGCTGGAGACAATAATAGATAATTGGAGTCCAGTAAGTGTTCATTGCATGTAATGACACACTCTGACATTTCAACAGAGTCTTCTAAGGAAACACCTCGACACAAAACTAATTCATTATTGTAATATATCCATTATGTTTGTATAATGGAGCCTCCTCACCTTTTATCAGCACTAAATGCTGACTGGATTCTCTGCTGCTCATTCATGAATTTCTTCATTAACTTCATTAACAGATACAATTGTGCAGCAATGAACAACTTTATCAGAGCAGAAGAGCAGCAGAGAGAATGATTACAGTTTATTTTGAGGGGAAATCACATGTTAGCACTCACACACCTGAAATAAAACTACACAGAAAACTTTAAAACAAACTGAAATGAAGCCTCTATACTACATGTATAACTGAGTTTACTCACTTGTTATTCAACAAAAGTCAGATGTTTGTTTGTCATGTGGGTCATTGTGTAGTATGTTCAGTCTCATGTCTTCATATGATCCAGTTCAGTGACGAGGAGGAGCAGCAGAAGAAGGAACAAACTGAAAAAGAAGTGGAGACACTGAAGAAGGAGCTGCAGACCAAGCAGGAGGAGTTTGAGACCAAAACCAAAGAGGTTCATATTTGTTTACTTTCCTCTGAAGTTTTATTTCCAGTCATTGATTTGTTTGTTTTTCGTTCCTCTTAAATATTTCCTTTGTTTGTATTTATACATAACATATCAGAAACATATACTGCACATATGCAAATGACAGCAGTCTGCCACAATCATTTCTTTACTGTATAATTTAATATTCTGTAAATATGGGAGATTACTGATCATTAATCTGTGCATCATGGCCTCCTTTAAATTTTTTCTTGTTAATTTGGCATTTCATATTGCGTGGAGTCTTCTTCTTCTTTATCCGGGGTCGGGTCGCGGGGGCAGCAGCCTAAGCAGAGAAGCCCAGACTTCCCTTCTCCCCAGCCACTTCGTCCAGCTCTTCCCGGGGGATCCCAAGGCGTTCCCAGGCCAGCCAAGAGACATAGTCTCTCCAGCGTATCCTAGGTCTTCCCCGGGGTCTCCTACCGGTGGGACGTGCCCTGAACACCTCACCAGGCAGGCGTCTGGGAGGCATCCTAACTAGATGCCCGAGCCACCTCATCTGGCTCCTCTCGATGCGGAGGAGCAGCCGGTCTACTCCAAGCTCCCCCCGGATAACTTAGCTTCTCACCCTATCTCTAAGGGAGAGCCCAGCCACCCTACGGAGGAAGCTCATTTCGGCCGCTTGTACCCGAGATCTTGTTCTCTTCAGTCACTACCCAAAGCTCATGACCATAGGTGAGGGCCTTTCGGGTCAGCTCCCTCTTCACCACAACGGATCTGTGCAGAATCCGCATTACTGCAGACGCCACATGGATCCGCCTGTCAATCTCACGCTCCATCCTTCCCTCACCCGTAGTTGGAACACACCCTCCGGTCTCCCTTCTTAAAAAGAGGGACCACCACCCCAGTCTGCCAATCCAGAGGCACTGCCCCAGATGTCCACGCGATGCTGCAGAGTCGTGTCAACCATGACAGCTTTTTGACCACCTCGGTGACCTCCTCCCCAGAGATAGGAGAGCCCACACCAGAGCCCCCAGGCCCTGCTTCCTTACCGGAAGGCGTGTTGGTGGGATTGAGGAGGTCTTCTAAGTATTCCTTCCACCGATCCACAACGTCCCGAGTCGAGGTCAGCAGCGCACTGTCCCCACCATACACAGTGTTTACGGCGCACTGCTCTCCCCTCCTGAGACGCCGGATGGTGGTCCAGAACCTCTTTGAAGCTGTCCGGAAGTCGTTTTCCATGGCATCACCGAATTCCTCCCATGTCTGGGTTTTTGCCTCAGCTGCACTCCACTTGGCCTGCCGGTACCTGCCTGCTGCCTCCGGAGTCCCACAGGCCAATAAGGTCCTATAGGACTCCTTCTTCAGCTTGACGGCATCCCTCACCGCCGGTGTCCACCAGCAGGTTCGGCGGCCACAGCTGCAGTCGGCCACCTTAACAATGGAGGCACGGAACATGGCCCACTCGGACTCAATGTCCCCCGCCTCCCCCGGTACATGGTCGAAGCTCTCCCGGAGGTGGGAGTTGAAACTCTCTCTGACAGGAGACTCTGCCAGACGTTCCTAGCAGACCCTCACAATACGTTTGGGTCTGCCAGGCATTTTTTATAAATACATTTTCTGATAAAAAAAACTTTTAAACACAGTGTGTTTTCTCTCCCACAGAGGCCAGAGGCAAGCCAACATAATGACACCAACTTGGCTGACCAAAACTCAACAGAGGTCTTTGTGGAGGTCGACCCAAATGGAAAATATATCCGTCTCACCAACGAGTCTAAAGAGGTGATGGTGTTTGTGTGGATGAACTGTGTATAAACATGAGAACATGTACTGTTAGGTTTAGTAGCTCTACATTGATGAAGTGTATCCAGGATTATTTTAAATGGACCATTAAAGCCAAGCTAACGACCCTCTACAGTATTTACCTCAGAATCTACTTTCTCTTGTTTTCATGTCAACACTTTAAATGTCACACACTCATGGATTTAACACTGTAACATTAACTTGTTTGTTTTTCCTTCATCCTCCTTCTTGTGTCCAATTTCTCTCCTGCAGGACCTGAAACTGGAAGGCTGGAAGTTGCGAGTGAAGGTCAACGATGAAAACCCCATCATGTTCACATTTAAGAAGTCATTTAAACTTAGAGCTGAGAAGAGTGTCAGGGTAAGTCTTTGATTTTTCAATTCATGTTGTTGAATTTTCTTTTCCTTGGTTAATTTCTTTTTCATTCATTCAGCTCTGTAACTTTACATGCAAAATATTTTTTAACTGAAACAGTTGTTTTATTTTATCATTTTGTTATAATCTGTGAACTTTGGATTTTACAGATATGGGTCCCAGGTTGGGATCTCCATTTGCCCCCCTATAACCTGACATGGAAGGACTTGAAGCGTTGGGTCAAAGGAGACAAACTCCTCATTGAGCTCATCAACTGTCATGAAGAGATCGTGAAAACCACAGAAGTATAATAATCAGCCCAGCTGCCACACAGTGTTTTAGTTTATCTTACAGTCACTTTTTTGCTCCCTACTTCCCAACTTTTATCATCAAGTGTGAGATGACTGTGAGGAATTTATAACGCTGAAAGACTTGAATCTTCTGGCAGAAACACATTTTGGTGACCAGTGAACAAGATCACACTTTTCTGATCTGGAATGAGAACTATTTAATATAAATCCAAGTTTGTTTGTTTTTTCATGTGGTAACAATTCAAAATACATTTTGTTCAAAATATGTTCAATTGTGCAGTGTGATATTCTGGTTTGCATTTTTTTGAATTAAGTTTCATTTTAACTAATTTACTGTATGTAGATATCTTACTTACCAATGACTCTTCATTGAAGGGTGAATGATAAAATGAAATGAAAATATATTTTAGATGCTGATGTCAGTGTTTTAAAACCTTTGTTGTAACTACATGACAAAAAGTTCAATCACATCTTTCCATCATCTTGGAAAGTTGATGGAATGATGCAAAGAAGCAAACGTGCCACATGGAAAGAAGCAAATGTGCCACATCTAAGTTAACACACCTTAAGAGGAACACGTGTAAACAGTCTCTCTAGTTGACACTCTGTTGTTTGGTTACTGAACATTTATGATGTCAAAACCAAATAAATCACATTTATTCCCCATGCTGTCATTAAAAACAGCGACAGACAGGTCAAAGAGTACACAATGCTAGTGCAAAGTTATTTATTCCTGAATGTGTGTGTGTGTGTGTGTGTGTGTGTGTGTGTGTGTGTGTGTGTGTGATCCTGATCTTTTCCAATAGGTCTGAGGTGCTACCATGAATCTGAGAACAGGTCAGGATTTTAAGGGACAGTCCATCATAATCCATAAGATTTTAGGATAGAACAGTGTTTTGCACATTGTATCGGTAACAGTGAAGATCAACTGTGACCTTCATCAGTCACACTGGAGAGGTCCAACATGAACTCACATCACACACTGTGACAAAGACAGCTTTTGGTAAATAACCTTGTTGAAACAGCTTTTATCGAAATATGACAGAAAACAAGACGACAGCAGTGAGTTTAAATATATTTTGCCTGTTTCATTATGTCTTTCCCTGAATCATTGCATGTAAGAGCAATGCCAAAGTTCCCCAGCAGGTGTCGACATTGACCCTATCAAATACAAGTGGACCATTTTCAACAGCTGCTTCATATGATTCATTACTTCAGAAAGCTTCTTTATCCCATCATTAACACACTGTATTGGAGTATAGTTCTGCCTCCCCATATAAACGGCAGAAGATATTTGGGCACTGGAAACCTGTAAAGGGATGCTGGAGAAAAAAACAGGTCTCAGACTGGAGAAAACATAAGATTTAATAACAAAAATATCAATATCAAGGCAAAAATGAACAGCAAGAAATTAAACAAAAATAACATAAATCACTACTAACAAACAAATAAAATTACTAAGGTAAGTAAATTAGACTTTCAGTACACGAAGAGCACCACACAATTATAAACACTGAATCAATCAATATATTTTTTAACCTCATTTTTTACCCTGGATATATATCTATATTCTCTGTTACATTACTATATTATGTTGCTATAAACATACAATTTAAAACATGACACCTTTGCATTGTACATTATTGTTTTTGCACATGCTGTATTAACCTGTACAGTCAGTATACACCTTTCTTATTATATTTTCATTTTATTGTTGTGTTTAACCGTTATTAAACTCCTTAACCTGTGCTGTTTCAGATACTGTTATTTTAGTTCTCCTTTTTAATATAAACTAAGCATTACAGGCAGACTGCCAAGTAAGAATTTGATTTCATAAACTAATCTGCTACTCTGTGTCAATCTAGTGTGAATTTTGTATATTTAATAATAATAATAATAATAATAATAATAATAATAATAATAATAATAATTAACGATTTATAGAACACCTTACATACAAGGCATGTAGCTTGTGCTTTAAAGAAAAAATACAATATAATGACAGCAAATAAAACAGAATAAAAAATAGAGACAATTTTAATAACATTCAGTAAAAATACATTAAAATGACATTAATTAAAATCCAGATTAAATAAGTGGGTATATGTTTTCAGAGCTCACATCTCTTACAGCTTTTTCTAGACTATTCCATAATTTTGGAGCATAATTAAAGAATGATGTGCTTCCTATTTTCTTTTGGGGGAAGTTTTGTATATTAAAAAACCCAACTGTGGATGATCTAAGATCACGTAAATGATTATCGAACGACAGAGTGTCTGAGATGTAGGCCGGTCCCAAACCATTCAGAGCTTTAAAAAACTGTAAAAGATTGTTAAAATGTTTATTTTCTCCTTGTCTTTGTCAAACAGCACACTAATTAATTTATTATTATTAATTTATGCCCAGTTTATCATCTCACTGTCTTTTACTTTTTACTGTTTTTTATTTGTCTTAGAAACTAAAATTATCACCTGCTTATGCCTCATCAAAAATAAAACGCTCTAGACTGAAGACGCATTTTGAAAAGATGATACGTCTACCTCTGTGGTTTTCAACTTTTGACTTAAACCTCAACAGCCAACATACAAATATACATGCATGAGAAGAAGCACTAACAGCTCATGTTTCGATGTTGCCTGATGAAAGCCACAGTGTTTTTACAGTTCTAAAATAACATGACCATACATGCTTCTAAACTTTCTGGTACTCAAGTTGCCATAATGCAACTGCCTCATCAAAATAGTCAATACCACCAACCGATAAACATAATGAGGAGTATACAAATAAGAAATGTATTTAAAGGGTTAGGGTTTGATGATGGTGGTTCACCAAGAACAGAAGAAACAATGCATGCTAACAGCATTCACGTTAACTCTGGTGGATTAACGTCAAACCCAAATCACTATATCATGTTTTAAATGATAGTGGGTATCTGTTATTTCTATGCAACTTTGAGTTTCCCACAGTGAAGTAGTCCAACAACCAGCAGCAGCAGAGCCATCAGCACAATGGTGAACACAGTCCTTAAGATGAGGTAAATATGACAGGAGTGATGTGAGGTGTCGTCTGAAGAAGAGCTCTGAGTTTCTTTGTAATGTGCTGCAAAAAATATTAGAAAGAAAAGACGAGACGTTATTGATCCCAGTTGTGCTTTTTGTCAAATCTATCATTCCAAATTTTGGTGACTTTGTTAATTAATTTGCTCCTAATGAATTTCCTCATGTGCTGCGTCAATGGTCCAAAGTTATTGTTTTACATAATATAAAAATGTAACTTTTTCAGATGACATTAATGACATGAATAAAATTTTGGGAGGAAAAGAGATCTTTGTTGGTTGTTTCCTACAATAATTTATTCCTGGGATCACCAGAGACCCCAGTTGGTAGTCCTTGAGGGTTGAAAAATTTAACAGGTTTAAACATATCAACAACTGGAAATATGAAGAATTTGCATCAGGAAAGTGGCACCAAAATACCACTTTTATTTACCTATGGCATTTAAGCAAGATGGCTGTTAAACAATTAGAAATAATTTAACCAGCTAATGGGTATCATTTTTACAACATTGATAGAGAGGATCCTTGTCCAAACAAACTTTTTATACAAACAAGCAGACCTCTTATAAACATAATTACCATCAAAAATATCCATATGAATTCTGGTCATATAACCAGCAAAATATGATCTTAATTTTGTCTCACCTCTGACAGCCAACCAGTTCTCTGGTGATGTACCGCCACCAGAGATGCTGCACCTGTAGAGTCCTTCATCAGACTTGGAAACATTGTTAATGGTCATCTCTGCTACAGGACTGCTCTGCATGAAGACTCCATCTTTGTAGAAATCAGCTCGGAGGTTGTTGGGGTTTTCCTTATCTCTGCAGCGTAGAGTCACATCGTCTCCCTCCAGCACAGGATGAACAGGACTCTCCAGGATCACAGAACCAACTGATACAACATATTAAGAAAATGTTACAAATATGTTATATATTCAATGTTGCAGTAACACAGTTCACAATTGGAGAAAAGGGAAATAAATCACAAAAACTAAACTACTTTTTCAAGTAAACTTTGATTCAAGTTTCTACTGAATGTCAAACAACTGCATTTCTCATAAGTAGGGTTACCATCATCATGTATAATATGCATGAATTAGGGCTATACAAGTAGTAAAATATCATCTTTATTATGTTCTGTAACACTCTTATGTCTCACCTCTAACAGCCAACCAGCTCTCCGGTGATGTACCGTGACCAGAGACGCTGCACCTGTAGAGTCCTTCATCAGACATGTTAACACCGTTAATGGTCATCTCTGCTACAGTACTGTTCCGCATGAGGACTCCATCTTTGTAGAAATCAGCTCGGAGGTTGGTGGAGTTTTCTTTGTTTCTGCAGCGTAGAGTCACATTATCTCCCTCCTTCACAGGACGAACAGGACTCTCCAGGATCACAGAACCAGCTGATACAACATATTGAAAAGTTATAAACATGTCACACGTACACTGATGTAATAACACAATAGAAAACAGGGAAAAAATCAGACAAAAGTGGGAGAGAAAAATAATCATTCATATGGCTAAATCCTTTGCTGACTGCAAACTAAAGCTGTTCATTGAATGCAATACATTTCAGATTTAGACAGAACTCAATGTAAATACTGGATAATATTTACACTAAACCTGATCTTTAACATGTTGATCTGAAAACAAACGATTTTATACATTATAGAACGTATTATAGTGTCATGCTGGACATACTGGGTGAGAAACAGTTAATTACAAGTTCAAAATGAATATATAGTGATGATGAACATACTGTACCAGTGACAGTGATGTTGACACTGTTGCTTCTCTCTCCTCCATCAGTCTCACACCAGTATTCTCCATTGTCTTCAGGATAGATACTATCGAGGCTGCAGAAGGACCCTGTTGGCGTCTTCTTAATACCACATTCCAGTTTAAATTCCCCAGTATTCCTGATTGCTCTCAACTGAGTCAAGTGAACAAACCCATCACAGTAAAAAGAAACTGAGTCACGTTCAAAGTGCTGCAGTCTGTTTGGAGTGATACGGAGAAAAACTGCATCTGAAAATGAGAGGTAAATGAAACATCCAGAACTCGATCAAAACAAATGATTGTAGGTGTGTCCACCTTGTGACAGAATCAGTTTAAACTGTGTCTCTTTGCAAGATGCATTCAGATATTCACAACAAAACATTAAAGAGATTTTGTATTTGTTACTTACCACTTTTCTGACTTTGTGTCCCCAGCTGAATTATTTGAAGAATCACTGAATAAACAAAGGAACAGAGTTGTATATCAGACAGAGATACTTTAATGTAGATGATGAAGAGAAGAAACCATAACAAGTGAGTACTCACACAGTCTGAAGCAGAGAGCTGTGACCTCCATGATGTCTTGCTGCGGACTGTCTGAACGTCAGACTGAATGCAGCTTAAATATAAAGTAGTTCAGAACTTCCTCTTCCTGTGGTTTAACAGTCAGTAAGAGTTAAGGACTCTCAGTCAAGAGGCATCAACCATTTCTGACTTTCGGATTGGTTCAAGAATCCCTAAAGTTAGCATAACTTTTACCCTGCGGACAGTAAAGGTGGGTTTTTATTTGCCCTCCTGCCTGAAGAGTCGCTGCACATCATTGCTGAAACAAACCTAAAAAGCAATCTACTCTGTATTCTCCACTATTAAATGATGTGCCTTTGTCTTAGAAACTCAAATGATCACCTGTATCTGCAGCATCTAAAATAACAACACAGATGAAGATTGAAGACGCATTTTGAAAAGATCACACGTCTGTCGCTGTGGTTTTCAACTTTTGACTTTAACCTCAACAGCCAACATATACATATACAAGCATGAGAAACAGCTCTAAGAGCTCATGTTGCTATTTTGTCTGATGGAAGCTGCTACAATGTTTGCAGTTCTAAAAAAATCTTTATCATACGTGCTTGTAAAACTTTCTGGTGCAGAAGCTGCTATATTGCGATGGCCTGATCGAAAATCATTTAATACTACCAACTGATAAACATGACGAAAAGTATACTTATGAGAAATAAAACAAAAAAATACACAAGAGACTTTCATGCTAACAACTTTCTTGTTAACTGCTGGAGGGACGTCAAACTCAAATCACTATATATGTCATTCTTCAACTATGGTCAAATTTGGTCTCGAAAATTTTAGAAAATCAAACACATATTTTGGGTAATTCATACATATAAAACAATGGTATATGTAGTAGAAATAACATTTAATCTCTAAATTAATGTTTGTATGTTCCTCTTGGTGTCAAGTATGTGTGCCAAAACAAAAAAGTTACAAATGCTACCATAGTTGAAGAATGACCCATATCATGTTATCTGCTTCATTATCTTTGTGACCAAACTATCATACAAGGTGAAAATCAATACAGAGTTACCTTTACATATGAGTGGGTATCACTTATTTCTAGGCAACTTTGAGTTTCCCACAGTGAAGTAGTCCCACCAACAGCAGCAGCAGAGCAATCAGCACAATGGTCAACACAGTCCTTAAGACGAGGTAAATATGGCAGGAGTGATGACAATGACGTGCTGAAAGGAATAATAAGAAAAAAGACATTATTGATCCCAAGAGAGGAAATTCACATGTACTCTGACACACAGATCACAGTGGTTTACTTTTTTGTTATATCTCACATAAGCTTTATTCTATCAGTCCAAATTTTATCACTTTGTCAACCAGTTTGTTCCTCATGAATTTTCTCATGTGTCCCATCAATGGGCCAAAGTTTTTGTTTTACACAATGTACAAATGTAATTGCAGCTTTCCTAAAATAATAGTTGTGTTTTTTTCTGATGACATTAATGACATGAATAATATTTTGTGTAGAAATATATAGTTCTTTGTTGGTTGTTTCCTACAGTAGTTTATTCCTGGGACCACCAGAGACCCCAGTTGGTATTTAAACATATAAACAAACTGGAAATATGAAGAACACACAGCAGGAAAGTGGCATTAAAATATCACTTGTATTTACTGATGAGGTCATAATTTAAGCAAGATGGCTGTTAAAAAATTAGAAATAATTTAACCAGCTAATAGTTATACTTTTTACAACATTGATAGGCAGGCTCCTTTTTTCAAATAAACTTTTTATACAAACTTTCTACCAAGTGGCAAACAAGTAGACTTCTCATAAACATAATTACCATCAAAATTATTCATATGAATTCTGGCCATACAAACAGCAAAAAGTTATCTTTATTTTGTTGTATAACACTCTTATGTCTCACCTCCGACAGCCAACCAGCCCTCTGGTGATTTTCCACCACCAGAGATGCTGCACCTGTAGAGTCCTTCATCACACCTGGAAACATTGTTAATGGTCATCTCTGCTACAGGACTGCTCTGCATGAAGACTCCATCTTTGTAGAAATCAGCTTGGAGGTTGTTGGGGTTTTCCGTATCTCTGCAGCGCAATGTCACATTGTTTCCCTCCATCACAGGATGAACAGGACTCTCCAGGACCACAGAACCAGCTGAACAACATATTAAACAAATGTTAGACCTATGTTATATGTACAATGTTGCAGTGACACAATAGAAAATTGGGGCAAATGGTAAAAGTAACAAAAACTAAAATACTTTTTCAAGCAAACTTTTATTCAGGTTTCTACTGAATGTCAAACATCTGCATTTCGCATAAGAAGGTTTACCATCATCATGTATAATCTGCATGTACTCTGGCCACACAAATAGCAAAATGTCATCTTCGTTTTGTCATATATAACACTCTTATGTCTCACCTCTGACAGCCAACCAGCTCTCTGGTGAGGTTCCCACATTAGAGATGCTGCACCTGTAGAGTCCTTCATCAGACATGGAAACACTGTTAATGGTCATCTCTGCTACAGGACTGCTCTGTATGAAGACGCCATCTTTGTAGAAATCAGCTCGTAGGTTGGTGGAATTTTTCTTGTTTTTGCAGCGCAGAGTCAGATTATCTCCCTCTATCACAGGACAAACAGGACTCTCCAGGATCACAGAACCAGCTGATACAACATATAGAGAAAATGTTACAAATATCTTATATGTACAATGTTGCAGTAACACAGTACGAAATTGGGGAAATATCACAAAAATTAAACTACTTTTTCAAGCAAACTTTTTTTGAAGGTTCTACTGTATGTCAAACAACTGCATTTCTCATAAGGAGGTTTACCAACATCATGTATAATCTCCACGAATTCTGGCCACACAACCAGGAAAATGTTATCTTCATTTTGTTTTGTAACACTCTTATGTCTCACCTCTGACAGCCAACCAGCTCTCTGGTGATGTTCCAACATCAGAGATGTTGCACCTGTAGAGTCCTTCATCAGACTTGGAAACACTGTTAATGGTCATCTCTGCTACAGGACTGCTCTGCATGAAGACTCCATCTTTGTAGAAATCAGCTTGGAGGTTGGTGGAGTTTTCCTTGTTCCTGCAGTGCAGAGTCACATCGTCTCCCTCCATCACAGGACGAACAGGGCTCTCCAGGATCACAGAACCAGCTGATACAACATATTGAACAAATGTTAGACCTATGTTATGTGTACAATGTTGCATTGACACAATAGAAAACAAAAATTTAGACGAGTGGAAAAAAATAAAATCCCAAATTGTATTTATATGGCTAAATCCTACTAAAGGACTTCAGTGAATGCAATACATTTCAGATTTAGACAGAACACAATGAATATATGATGCTAAAAATACAATAAATTAGTAAAGTGTATCAGTAGGAAGGATTAGGGTATGCTACATATATGTACCATAGTGCATTTGTGATTTTGTCTTATAATTTAATTAATTATAATATTATAATTATAATAATAAAGTGATTTTAGATTTCACCACAGACTCAGACTTTTAAATTTAGAAAGGTCCAGTTTGACCCTGACCTACTCCCTTAGTAAGAAACATTGGGCACTGGCAGTGGCTCATTGTTCAATGTTTTAATCTTCCCTTAAACATTTTCCACAATTCTGTAAAAGTATACATTTGATAGAATTTACCAAATTTACACTAAACTTGAGACCTCAGACATACTGGGTGAGAAACAGATAATTAGTTCAAAAATGGATATATAGTGGTTTCAGAAACACAATAAGCATACTGTACCAGTGACAGTGATGTTAACACTGTTGCTTCTCTCTCCTCCATCATTCTCACACCAGTATTCTCCACTGTCTTCAGGATAGGCTGGTGCAATGGTGCAGGGAGATCCTCTCAGTGTCTTCTTAATATCACATGATGGTGTTAATTCCTCCGTATTCCTGATCGCTCTCAACTGAGTCGAATCAACAAAGCCAACACATTCAAGAGAAACTGACTTGTATTTAAAGTGTTGCAGTCTGTTTGGAGTGATACGAAGAAAAGCTGCATCTGAAACTGAGAGGATTTTTTTTAAGTGTCCCAAATGAAACATCCAGAACTGCATCTAAACAAATGACTGTAGACGTGTCCACCTTGTGACAGAATCAGTTTAAATTGCGTCTCTTTGCAAGACGCATTCAGATATTCACCAGAAACATGAAGATGTATTAATTAATGATTGAAAATACAAAATTAAACAAAATTGCAGGAACTTAAATTACATCATAGATTCAAAAGGTTCATATCAACCTACTAATTTAGTCTTTATATACAAATAAACAAACAAAACAAAAAAGTATCTCTGGGATTTTGTATTTGTTACTTACCACTTTTCTGAGTTTGTGTCCCCAGCTGAATGATTTGAAGCATCACTGAATAAACAAAGGAACAGAGTTGTACATCAGACAGAGATACTTTGATGTAGATGATTATCTAAAATGTATGAAAAAGAAACCATAACAAGCGAGTACTCACACAGTCTGAAGCAGAGAGCTGTGACCTCCATGATGTCTTGCTGCGGACTGTCTGAACATCAGACTGAATGCAGCTTAAATATAAAGTAGTTCAGAACTTCCTCTTCCTGTGGTTTAACAGTCAGTCACAGTTAAAGACTCTCAGTCAAGAGGCATCGACCATCTTTGACTTTCAGATTGGTTCAAAAATCCCTAAAGTTAGCATAACTTTTACCCTGCGGACAGTAAAGGTGGGGTTTTATTTGCCCTGCTGCCTGAAGAGTCGTTGCACATCATTGCTGAAACAAACCTAAAAAGCAATCTACTCTGTATTCTCCACTGTTCAATTTAAAAACGTAAAAAGTAACAATACCTTGCTGTGAAACTCTGTCACTGTCACTTAAACACTGAGAAGACAGTTCAGGGTCTCTCACTGTTTGTCATGTAATAATGATCTCTCATGTATTACTTTTTCTAAATGTTTAAACACTAACGCAAAGAAGATGAGATTTAGCCTAATTTTTAACTGTTCTTTTTTTCTAATACAAATGTTTTTGTTTTCTTCTACTGCACTTTTGTTGTTTAAAGAGAATATACATCCATACTTATCACGTCAGAATACCTGTGTGTGTGTTTACTACATGTCTGACAAACTGCTGCCCTGCACACAGAAAGGTGTTCTTCATTTATACTGCCAGTGTGTAGTTGGTACTTTGTGTTCTTATTTAAATGATGGTTTATGTAAACTGTATTGTTCATTTTTAAAAGAATTTGAAGAGTTTTGCAAGAGATATAATGTTTTGCTGGTTTGGTGTAAGATTTGGTGGTTAGTGTGTAGAATTTTTAATATTTTTGATTGCTATGTGTCGCCGAGTGGCGTGATTACATAAGCCGGATAAGTGGATTGCTTTGTCCAGGCATCAGGCAAGTCATTCTTGCTGCTATATTGTTGCTGGTGAAGTTGGGTGTTAGTAAGGCCAGAACAACCATCAGGAGCCCTGGGAATTGTCCCGGTGCTCCTGATGTGCAGTCCGCCTGTGGATGTTTCTATGATGAAAAAGCAGAAGTGATGTTTTTGGTGGCCTGTGGTGAGTACCAGCAGATTTTTGTATCTCTGTTGCCCCCAAGTGGCCAACTGAAGGTATAACAGGAAAACATTGAAGTAGAACAATAATACTGTGAATGAATTAAAGGTGCAATAAATGATATTCAGTCTCACTGGATGTCAGTGAACAAATACTTACGACGCAAGGATATAATGGACTAATGGTGACCTGAGCAGTGGATGAAGTCACACTCTATGTGTGTTCTGGACTGAGCTGCTCTGCTCTTAGTTTTGGTTGCTGGTCCAGATACATATTGTAACAGTCAGAGTCTAGTTGTGCTATTACTGCAATACTGAATAGCGCCACAAGGTGGTGGTACCTTCTTTTTGTTTTAGTGTGTATACACAGCAGCCTTGTTGTTCGCCATGTTTTATGCTCTCCGGACATCCCCAAGGGGGGACTCTCACTAAGACTCTCAGTGACAAGTTGGTGGTGGTTGAGCTGTCTACATCTTACTGCTCATGTATGATTAGTGAATGTACCGCCGTGGAGACTTGATGTTGAATAGCCTACTGTAGAATAAATCTACCGTGTGGAAATCCCCACTTCTCTGTCTGTCGACTCTCTGAGCTAACTGCTAACCCTGCTAGTCTCTCCGCCTGCATCATCTCACATTACAATATGTTGCATCTGAGTCCGTTTCTATCCTCCCTTTCTGTTTCCACATTTTAGACAAAAAATAGGCAATGCAGTGAGAGAATCTTGATCCATATTTGATCAGCACTGCCTAGTTTGAAACTTTAATCTGAGTTTTGTGTGCTATTTGCTTTCTTTTTTCCCTGAATTTTATTGAAGAAATTGGAGGCCATTTCTGAAGAGAAATGTATCTGGGTTTCCTTCATTCCTTATAATCAGCGGAAGATGAATGAATGGTTTAATTTCCCTATGGTGCTGCTGTACATTGCTAAAAAGAGGGGGAAAAAAACTTCCACAATCATAATCTATAAATATAATTCATATAGGTATTTAACAGTACATTTTTAGTACATTTGACAGGGACAGTGGTTTAAGAACTGTTCATTTTCTCATCAACGGGAAAGGTGTCCATCATAGAATTGTTAAGGAACTTAATATGCTAATATTAATGTTAAAACTACACAAATTTTGTATGAGATGAAAAAGTTATATGTATAAAACCGTCATATTATTTCATATCTGTGAACAGTCTATTCAACCTCCATGAAAACATCATGGCTTCCATGCTGAAACATGAAGAGAGAAGAGAAGAAGAAAGAGGGATGAACACAGCAGAAGGAAACAGCACATACAAAAATATGAAACAGGGTATTAGACCAGAACAGCCACAAATACTGATTTGGGTCAGTAGTGTTAGTTTTAACCTCTTCTTTCATCTCTGTATATGAGTATGATGGTGGACAGCAGATAAGGAGTCCCAACGACTATAAGGCTTATCAATCTGCAGACAGACATCAGGGGAGAAAATGCTGCGTCTGAAACTGGACAGATATTTTTTAGTTTTATTTTCATTGCATAAGTTTAAATCTATCAAATTACACAGATGCATATATATATGTTTAATGACAATAAAGTATGATCTATTCTATTATATTCTATTCTAACTCATAGAGCCCCAACAACAGCATAAACAGTCCAAATTTAACACGCAATAGAAAGTAGAAATTAAGCTTAAATATATAGATTGCTGTTAACAATACATACATTCCTGCATGATTACTACTACTAACTACGTGGTATTAAAGAAGTTTAGCTGAATATCAACAATCACATGGAAAAATCTTAGCAGCATAGACTATACACCAGATGGTCGTTTGTGGGAATGTGCGAACAGTCTGTTGTTATCATGAGGAGGAAGTAGAGGTAGAAGTAGTAGAAGGTAACTTTACAAACTCAGGCTGCAGTCAAAACTCCACACTAACATGCTATTTAATATGCTAAAATAGTATGCAAGATTTTTTTGTATGTCCGAAACTGTAGTATGAAACCAATAGTACATGAAGTGTGCAATGAAGTATGTTGAACAATAGTATGCTTTTTCAGATGCAGCATAAGCGCCTTCATAACAATATATATTAAACAGAAAATCACAAAAAGTGTAATATGTCCCCTTTAAGTTTTATAGTGCCTGTATTCACCCCCTTGGATGTCTTCCCCTTTATGAATGTGAACTTTGACAAGAATTTACAACAAAACTTTAACATCACAGTGAAAATAGATTTCTATTAAGTAATGTCAATTAATTAAATATTCACCCCCTTTAAAGTGACAGATTCAACAGAGGTCCAGACAATTGGTGCTAGCAGACTCACAATTAATAAAATAGAGATCACCTGAGTGCAGTGAATGTGTCTCAAGCGATTGTAGTATAAAGACACCTGCGTCTGGTTAATCAGTGTTCCTGGCTAAAATTACACTGTGAAGACAAAGGATAACTTCAAGCAACTCTGAGAAAAGGTTATTGAAAAGTATAAATGAGGGGATGGATACAAAAAAAATTCTAAGTCACTGACCATCCCCTGGAGTTCAGTTAAATCATTAAGAAATGAAAGGAATATGGCGCATGTATAAATCTGCCTAGAGCAGGCCGTCCTCACAAATATTGTGTCAACAGCAATGTATGTATGAGTTCTTTAAGATTGGAAATGTTCAGGTGTGTTGACTGTTTCTGCTCAGTCTGACTTGTATATTTAAGTTATATTCACGTGTATGCTGTTTTTTTCCCCCTGCCCTCCGTTTTTCTCCTGTGTTGCCAGCCAGCTCTTCCCTCCACACCTGCCCTGCATCAGCCTCGTTAGACCTGCCCTACTTCCTATGTCTCCCCCCGTTAGTCATCTTCTTTCTTGTTCTCCTATTCAACCTGCTACTTGTCCCTTTGTCAGTTTATCTTAACAGGCAGCAAAACACACTGATAATTTTGCTGTACACTACCTGCCAGCACCAGGTAGTTTTTATTAGAAACAACTTATGAACACAATTCTGACACATCATTAGTTTTTAACTTATTTATTTCCACATCCAGCAGTTATTGATCAACATTATCATTCATTTGGAGTCGTGTTTCTGTCTACCTGCTAAATGTAAGTCCAATATTCACTCAAATATAGATAGTATAATACTACAATACTAGTCTCTAGAGAAGCTGAGAGGAGCTGCTGAGTCACTAATAATTATGAAAAAACACTAAACCACAAAATTTAAGGAACATAATTCTGAGTGAGCTGCAGGATGTTAGGTTTGTTAGAAAACATTTTCTAATTTAATTGGTTTTTCTTCCTTTTCATTTTTAATCTTGGTTGTTGGATGTCACATACTTTAACTAGTTAGTTCCCAGTATGACGGTCGGAAATTCTAATAATAAGAAATAAAAAATCCCCTCTATGGATAAATATAAAAACACACATGCAAACATACTCTGTATCCACTTATGGACAAGAAGCTCAACTAAAGAGGTATGACTCAGTCCAGGAATTACCTATCTGTATCTTTCCTGATCAGAGAGATTCACTTTGGACTATTTCAATGAAACGTCTCTGTGCTTCAGATTGTTGTTGAACACTGAAGTTCTTCATGTGTACAATGGATGATTTTTACTCTCCAGTTCCACTCCACCATGCCTCACATGAACAAATCTGGGGTTCAGGTCAGGTCTCACCCGCTCTACAGTCGAGTCCAAAGCATCCACGGCTGGTTTAAGATGGCATGGTAAAACAATGTCAGTACCAGATTAACACATTACAAGGAGGAAGCATGTTCACTGCTCTTCAATCAGCAAGTCAAGAAACCTGCAAGAGAGCTGCAGTGTGGCCTAAGACCTATTTTAGTTGCTGCTTGATGATGTGAACTCATCATGCTGTTAGTAGACCACAGTGAGTGTATTTAAAAGTTGCGGCAGCAGCTTTGTTCCTGTGAACGTGTTATCAGACGTGGGAACAGACATAACAAGTATACAGTAGTTTAACGGTTCAGCTATAATAAAAATAAACACTGTTGCTGGGATGTAATTTAATCTATAACTGGCTGAACAAATTATCTAACTGAACTTTCAGTATTTGTAAATATTATGCAAAAAAGAGGCAACAAGAATGAATTTACATTAACTTAGCAGTATTTATTTCCTATCTAATATACAGAATGTAAAATTATTTGTTTGTTTTGAACTCAGTTAATTCCTCTTTAGAGTGAATGTGTCTGAGGTCATTTCATTCAGTTTAAGTGCAAATTCATTATTTTGTTACAGAGAAAATACAAAATTCAAATTGTTTGATTATATTGGAGTACATGTTTGTTGTTTTTCATTAGAATTTAACATAAAGTACTAAAGATGAAAATGACTTAAACACTGAACAAATACAAGTTCAACACACTTCCAACAGTCATTATAAACGGTTATTTCTTCTGTTTGAACAGCACGACTTCAGGCGTCTCTGCACTTTATGATCTGTAAGACAAAAAATACAATACCTGTTGTAAAATACTCTAAACTCAAAGTTCACTCGGCTCTTCCCTGAGCTCATGGCCATATGCCAGAGCCTCTTGAGTGAATGGAACATGTTCAGGTTTCATCATGTGACCTTAGTACATAATTTAAGCCGCGTTATGACACCTGAACAAGTCTCATTCGCTAGAGAAGAACATGAAATATACTTTAAAATCTAAGTAAGTCAACCTTGAGTCTTGAATATTTTATGACAGCTTGTGTTTCAGTGGTTAAAAATAAGTCTTCAAGAGATTATGAATATATACAAGTTGCATGTAATTAGTTATTTACTTATTTTATCAAAAATAAATCAAAATTATGAGAAACATTTACAGACACAGCAAAAATTGCTTTGGTAACAAGTGGAATTTGTGTTTCATTCAGATTTGGAAAACAACATTTTGAGACACAATCCAATAGACAAATTGAAATAAACATATTTGTTTTTCTATTTCTTTGTACTCTCCAGCACTTTCATGATATTAGATGTATTTAAACTTTGAAGCCTCTTGGGGATTTGTCATCTCTTCTGTCAATCTTTTCTAAGTTCGATGAAGAGCAAATGTCATGTCAGCATCTGTTCCATTGTACCAAATAGTATTTTGGATTTTGTCATGGTACAATTTGTTTTTCTCTTTTATCTTGGTTTCACTATATAAATTTACAACATGCAATCTGAGATAATTTATTCTCTTAACATGTCAAATGTCATATGAAGCTTCACACTTGTGATCATGTGCATGTGAGAAGAACACCGATCCCCAGTCAGCATCATGTCACTCATCCAGATTAACGTATTGTTAAGTGTGATTTGTTTTGTGCTGTGAAACAGTGAAACTACAGTTGCTTAGACCCCATGAAGACTGATGTAACATGACAAAAACCTGTTATTATGGAAATATGGAATATAGCTGTATGTTGCAAATCAGCACTTCACTTTGTTGGGGTCTAATAAACCTACAACCTTTTAGTGTCTGCAGGTTTCTTCTGCGGTTTGTGTCTAGGCTCAAATTCTCAGCAGCAGCGTCTGCAGTGTCTAAAATTAAAAACTAATACGTGACACACTGAGGTGTTGCAAAACTAATTTGATGCAGCACGTCTCAGTCTTTACTGGTAACATCACCTCAACTGCCACTTTCAACATGAAGAAAAGTGAAACCATAAACCTTCTCACATTATTTGAATTCTCTTGTTTTACTCTTTTTAAGATGCTAAAAGTAAAACTTGTCTCTGAAAATGAAATATGTGTATTTAAAATTATCCAATATAAAGACACATTAATTTAAAGTAAGATATAAATAAATATATATATTATTCACCTGGTCTCTTTTTTGTGTCCACGACTGTATACCATACAGTGCTTGTATAATCTGCAGTGTCATCTCCACAGACTGAAACATAAAAGAAAAAGTTTGTGAAAGAAAAGACAAGAACAATGTAAACTAAATTTAAATTATTATACACTGGAGTATACTGTTTACTTTAAAACATGAATACACCAAAATGGCATTGTATTCATATAAATGCAGAATCTGGAGTATAGTAATAGTAATAATTACCATCTTCACCTGTATGATTGTCCTCATCAGAGCCTGCTGATGTATTTGAGGAAGAGCAAAGCACTGATGGAGGACAGAAAAAGAACAAAAATTAGGGGGAAAAAAAATCTGAAAATTGACGTTTGTTATTTCCACAAACCCAAAGAATTCTGTGTAGCCTAATACAACTGTATTACCTGTAGAAATTTTACTATAATAGATATTTGAATTTCCCAAAACACAGTAAAATAGTAAAAAAGAAGAAGAAGGAAATATTAGGTGTTTTTTTTCTTTTTCTTTTATTTAACAATCAGATGGCTTTTGGCTCTTCAGAGGAAAATTTCTTTGGTACCCAAAATTAAGCCTTTTACACTTTTTTTAGCCACCATGACGGATCAGACATTACAACACAATGTTAAAAAATAGAGAGGACGAAGGATTAATGTGAGAGGCCAAAAATAAAAGAAACACCAATGCAAAAAACTTTGATGCTCCTTGATATTAAATTACTGAATAAAAATGAAAAGTAAAGTTTGTTGGGACGCTTCTCATCAAGTGTTTCCTTTACTTTGGTAGTTAATGACACACAGTATATTTTGTAAAGTACTTAACTGTACCTCTGTGTCTCCAGATACTAAGGAATCCCACCACCAGCAGCACAAGGGACACAGTTAAGATAACCGCAATCCACAGAAGATCAGGATGGTTCCCTTCATGAGGTGGCAGAAACATTGTTTGCTGTAATACATATATGATATAATAATACATATAACACTGTAACACTCTACATGAATTCTAACAGTCTTATGTCTCACCTCTGACACCCAACCAGCTCTCTGGCGATGTTCCACCACCAGAGATGTTGCACCTGTAGAGTCCTTCATCAGACTTGGAAACACTGTTAATGGTCATCTCTGCTACAGGACTGCTCTGCATGAGGACTCCATCTTTGTAGAAATCAGCTCGGAGGTTGGTGGAGTTTTCCTTATTTCTGCAGCGTAGAGTCACATTGTCTCCCTCCATCACAGGATGAACAGGACTCTCCAGGATCACAGAACCAGCTGATACAACATATTAAATAAATGTCAGAAAGTGGCAGAGTTGCAATGAAACAATAAAAACAAACCACAAAAAACTCTGTATACATCTACAATTAACAATATTTACCTAATTTACAGTAAACCTGATATGTTGATCTAAGAACAAACTATTTTACACATTATAGAGTGTATTATAGTGTCATGCTGGACATAGTGAAGAAACAGATGATTAGTTCAAAATGGATTTATAGTGGTTTTAGAAACACAATAAACATACTGTACCAGTCACAGTGATGCTGACACTGTTGCTTCTCTCTCCTCCATCAGTCTCACACCAGTATTCTCCACTGTCTCCAGTGTAGGCTGGTGCAATGGTGCAGAGGGACCCTGTTGGTGTCCTCTTAATACCACATGCTGGTGTAGATTCCTCCATATTTTTGATCACTCTAAACTTACTTGAGTTATTAAAGTCATCACATTCAAGAGAAACTGAGTCGTATTGAAAGTGCTGCAGTTTGTTTGGAGCGATACGAAGAAAAGCTGCATCTGAAAGAGAAAATTATTTTTCAAAGAGTACCAAATGAAAAATCCAGAACTGCGACCACCTTGTGACAGCAACAGTTTAAAATGTGTGTCTTTGTAAGATGAAGAAGATGTAAGATCAGGTATTCATCAGCAATATTATGTAATTAATTAATGATTAAACCCTTCACAAAATTAAAAATGAAACAAATGAAACCTAGATTACATCATATATTCAAAAGGTCAACCTTGAGTCTTTAGATGAATGAATGATGCAAATAAAATTATACCTCGGATTTTGTATTTGTTACTTACCACTTTTCTGGCTTTGTGTCCCCAGCCGAATGATTTCAAAAATCACTGGATAAATAAAGGAGCAGAGTGATACATCAGACAGAGATGCTTTGATGTACAGGACTATGCAAAATGTACAAAGAGAAAAGAAACCATAACAAGCGAGTACTCACACAGTCTGAAGCAGAGAGCTGTGACCTCCATGCTGTCTTGCTGCTGACTGAACATCAGACTGACTGCAGCTTAAATATGATGTAGTTCAGAACTTCCTCTTCCTGTGGTTTGACAGTCTGTGAGTTATAGACTCTCAGCCAAGAGGGGTCGACCATCCCTGACTTTCTGATGGGTTCAAGAATCCCCAAAGTTAGCGTAACTTTTTTATCAAGTAGATATCTTTCAATTTTACAGTCTTTTTTAGTGCCAAAGTCCCTGCTAGACTGTAAATGTGTCAGATATCCACTTGATATGACTAACTTAGATTGCTGAAGCCTCATATAAGCTTCACATCTACTTTTAAATGACTGTGTTGACACACACTGTGTATTTTGCCCTCCGTCACTTTACACAAACACATTTGAAGGTTTTAATAGTCAGTGTGAACAGAATGAATGATTACAGCGAGAAAAACCTCCTTCATTGTTCATATGGACACCTGACCAGTGGCACTGTCAGATTTTGGGCCCCTATGAAAAGATATCACATTGGGCGCCACCACCACACATGCTGTAACCACACTTCTACCTGCGAAGATTTGCAACTCTCTTATAGTCCAATACTAACAACTGCAATATTTACTGACATAAAGCTGTGAAAATAAGAGATAGGACTCAACCATTTTATGTAAATGACGAGTAATCACGAATTACATTAAATATTTATTTAAACAATATTTACATATGTAACCAAGTTGGAAATATGAAGCAGCAAAGTGGCACTAAAATCTAAATTTGTAATTCAAATAAGATGGACCAGAAAAATCATTTATTTTGTTTTGTAACACTCCAACCAGCTCTCTGGTGATGTTCCCACATCAGAGATGTTGCACTTGTAGAGTCCTTCATCAGACCTGGAAACACTGTTAATGGTCATCTCTGCTACAGAACTGCTCTGCATGAAGACTCCATCTTTGTAGAAATCAGCTCGGAGGTTGGTGGAGTTTCCCTTATTTCTGCAGCGTAGAGTCACATCGTCTCCCTCCATCACAGGATGAACAGGACTCTCCAGGATCACAGAACCAGCTGATACAACATATAGAGAAAATGTTACAAATATGTTATATGTACAATGTTGCAGTGACACAATAGAAAACTAAAATTTAGACAGGAGTGGAAAAAAATAAAATCCCAAATTGTATTCATATGGCTAAATCCTTTGCTGACTGCAAACTAAAGCACTTCAGTGAATGCAATACATTTCAGATTTAGACAGAACACAATGAAAATAAAAAACAGACATTAAACATAGAAAGGTTCCAGTTAACCCTGACCTTATCAAATCGCTTTAAAATGCTAACTGATTAAGTTGAGTGGTATAGTCATTTAATAAGACGTATATTGACAACATCAGGCACTGACAATGGCTCATTGTTCAATGTTTCAATCTTCCTTTAAATATTTTCCACTATTCTGTAAAAATATACATTTAATAGAATCTACCAAATTTACAGTTAACCTGATCATCTTTAACAAGGTGATCTGAGAACAAGCAATATTATACATTATATAATTAATTACAGTGTCATGTCAGACATACTGGGTGAGAAACAGATAATTAGTTCAAAATGGATATATAGTGGTTTTAGAAACACAATAAACATACTGTACCAGTGACAGTGATGCTAACACTGTTGCTTCTCTCTCCTCCATCATTCTCACACCAGTATTCTCCACTGTCTTCAGGATAGGCTGGTGCAATGGTGCAGGGAGACCCTGTTGGCGTCTTCTTAATATCACATGATGGTGTTAATTCCTCCGTATTCCTGATCGCTCTCAACTGAGTTGAATCAACAAAGCCAACACATTCAAGAGAAACTGAGTTGAATTTAAAGTGCTGCAGTCTGTTTGGAGTGATACGAAGAAAAGCTGTGTCTGAAACTGAGAGGATTTTTTTTAAGTGTCCCAAATGAAACATCCAGAACTGCATCTAAACAAATGACTGACCTTGTGACAGAATCAGTTTAAATTGTGTTTCTTTGCAAGACGCATTCAGATATTCACCAGAAACATGAAGATGTATTAATTAATGATTGAAAATACAAAATTAAACAAAATTGCAGGAACTTAATTTGCATCATAGATTCAAAATGTTCATGTCAACCTACTAGTTTAGTCTTCAGATGAAAGATTGATACAAAAATAAACGAGTATCTCTGGGATACTGTATTTGTTACTTACGACTTTTCTGACTTTGTGTCCCCAGCTGAATGATTTGAAGCATCACTGAATAAACAAAGGAACAGAGTTGTACATCAGACAGAGATACTTTGATGTCGATGATGAAGAGAAGAAACCATAACAAGCTAGTACTCACACAGTCTGAAGCAGAGAGCTGTGACCTCCATGCTTATGGAGTTTATTCCCTATCTTAATTCAAGAGCATATTAAATAGATTTGAGAGCAGTATTTATTGATTTCATGTTCAGATTTTGTGATATTTTCTCTCAAAACTCTGCTCTCGCACTCAAATTTGCTCTGCGCATGCTCACAGTGTATCCTCGCACTCAGTTACAACGCTGCTCGCACAGATTTCCTGCGCTCGCACTCGAGTTCTTCCTCTCGCGCTCAAGTAGCTTGTGCTCACGGATCTCTGCTCTGCTCTCGGATTTTTTGTGGATCAAAGCTGTCAACCAATAGAAGGCCGGCTAGTATTGACCAATCAGACTGTCCCTGTTTGTTTACAGGTGCATTCGCTGCTCTTGGACCCTTCTAACCCCGCTCAAACCATAGACTGTATATAAGTTCAAACACAAAACAATCATCTGTGTCATATAAAACACTTGTTTATTTTCACATCAGCAGTAAATGATCAACATTATCATTCATTTGGAGTCATGACACCGGTGACTGTACAATATTCACTATATATATTATACTATACTATACTATAATATTCACTCTTTTCTCTTTGTTTTTGCTCTCTAACAACTCCTGAGGGAAATATTCAGCTCTTTAGCTGCTAAACATCACAGCTCAATATTTGGGGGTTTTGTAGAGTGGATTTTTAGAGCTTTCTCTCTTAAAACAGCTGAGCACTGACAGTGAACCAAAACCATAAACCAAAACACTGACCAATTTATTACAGCACCGGAGGTCAGGAGTGGATAAACCCGGTTGAAAGAGTGCCCGCCCGTATGCAACGCATACATGCTGTCTTGCTGTGGACTGTCTGAACATCAGACTGAATGCAGCTTAAATATAAAGTAGTTCAGAACTTCCTCTTCCTGTGGTTTAACAGTCAGTCAGAGTTAAAGGGTCTCAGTCAAGAGGCAACGACCATCTCTGACTTTCGGATTGGTTCAAGAATTCAAGAACTTTTACCCTGCAGACAGTAAAGGTGCTCTTTTTAACTTGAAAGTCTCTGTACATCACTGCTGAAAGAAACCGAGAAAGCAATCTACTCAGTATCTCCACTGTTAAATGTAAAAACGTAAAAATACCTTACTATTTTTTGATTGTGAGAGGTACGCTTGGTTTGGCTGAATTCTTCCTGTTCGCAGGTTTGCTGTCTGCTGTCAAAGATACAGTGATTGCATTTTAATCCCTTCAATAGTTTTTTATTCCCCTTTTCATTGCAATTGTAGATATTAAAACTACTGTATTTTGCATTCTGTAAATGTTTGCTGTAGTTGATTACTTTTCTATCGTGTTAGAAGGATGTCTGGTCAACTCAAGAGAGAATATTTAGGGGAGTTTTCAGTTTAGATTATTTAAAAAAAGTTTACCCACATACATTATGAGGGTTATTTTACCTTACTGTATATGCTGTTCATTTTCTTATAGTATCATCTCATAATTAGCCTCTATAACAAACTTTTAAAGCACAAATCTATTTTGCATTCATTAATACTCCATCAGGAATCAAAAAGGGTGAAACAGAGTTCTTTTTTAGGTTTAACATTTGTTTATGAAGACAAACATCTCAATACTCAAACATAGAACATAAGAGCCATTGTGAACATTTTTGAATGGTGATTTTGACTTCAACTGATCAAATTTAAGGTTGAATGTTTACTGCTTTCAGATGTACAAATGGGTGAAATTTGATGTTAAAGAATGTTTTTCTTAATTTGGCAAAAGCACAAGAAATCTTTGATATAATTGTGTTGTGATTGTTTAAACTCTGCAACTGCCTTACCTGCAATTAAAACAACTACTTTAGCATGTAGCTTGATGTTAAATGCCTACTTGGTCATATGCTGTTTCCAGGTGTGACTGGCTTACTTAGCTCATTGGAACCAGTAGTGGGATCGGTTGATGATATCCTGCCCTGTAGCATGCAACCTGCAGAGTGTGTTGCAGAGAAGACAGTGGACAAGATCTGACCTTGATCTCAGATTTATTCATACTTTCTGTGATGGGAGTTGTATGACCAACAAAACCCAAACTTCCAACAAAGGACAACTCGGTTTCTGAATGAATTGAAGAATTGCAACATGTCATTGAAACTGAGCCACCTAAAACTTTCTGACAAAGGGAACTACAAAGTCGTAGGTGAAATATCCACTGCATACTCTGGAGGCACTACAATAAAGCTTAAGTGTGAAGCTAAGAAATGGTATCCAAAGCCTGAGATAGAGTGGAGGTTCGGGGCCAAACATGTCCCCTCTGATAACTCTTATAGTACAGAGCATGATGGTTACTACTTTCCTCAGCAGAATCACAGTGGAGATGATGGTTAATAGTATCTACACCTGTACAGTTTGATAGAACATCCACCAATCCAGGGATACAAATTATACTGTTATCAGCAAGTCTTCACCTAGCTTAACACTAAATTCCTTCAGTTTATGCTAATGACCAATGCTAACAGCTCCCTAATTTGCAACAGTATCATCAGTGTAGAAATAAATGTTATAATGTGAAACATGAAAATCACATCATAACATTAAACGTTTCCCTTTATAACATGATACTGATTCTTTTTTATTGTTCAGGTGTGGTAGCAAGATGCACCTGCAGACATGCGATTAAAATTGCTCTAAACATTTATTTATTTTCCTGGCATTGTAATGGAGACCAGGGGTTCCATTACTTAAATGATTGATTGAATGGTGCATTTGTGTTGATGCAAACAGTTCATTGGAATAAGAGACACACACATGTTAGTGATAAGGTTTATTTAAGTAACAAACACTTGAATCTTTTGTCCTTGCCATGTGGAGTGCCAGAGGGGAGGGCCTGGGAAACACAGGAGGACTGGCCATCCTGCCTGTGTGGAAATGAAAACCCTGGTGGCACTCCAGTGGTAGTCACTGTGCAAGACAGGATAGTTTGTTTAAAATATTGAGTTGTTCATCTGTGTGTATCAATTGCAGAAATAATGTTGTACTCACCTCTCTCTTGGTTGTCTCTGCAGCAGGCAAAAGGGTGAATTGGTTCAAGGAGGCTCCTTAAAAGCTCTAGGAGCAAACCATTGCTCCTAGATTGGGGAGGGGGGGCAATGTTCATGTAGATGGTTATGCATGTGGATGTGATTGAGTCAGGATAGGAGTTTGTATATATGTAAATATGTATTCTATTATGCTATTGAGGATGGTGTTGGTTTTATGTAAATATTTAGTAGATGATATAATTGTGGTCTCACCTACTGTACACTCGGTGGGGGGGCGGGGGGGGTTAATGTAAGTTCAGATCTCAGAACAATGGTACAGGAACACGCTGGGAGTAGGTGTTGGAAATTGATGTTAGTTTATTAGAGTGAGTGGTTTGTTTTTTTTGTTGTTGTTTTTGTTTGTTAAATGTATTATTTATTTTTTATTTTTCTTGTAGTATTTATTTAGTTATTTTGTGAGGGTGTTATGGCCATTTTGATCCACACTCCATACCAGTAGGTGGCGGTAATGCACCAATTTGTTGTTTGCCAACTGCCATTAAACAACAGAAGAAGAATGTAAGTTCAGTTCAGTTAAGGGTTGGTGTCATGTAGCATGTTGGGTGAACAATTAATACCACCTTGGTGGCAATTTTACTTCCATCTCATGCCTCCTTCTTAAAAACTTAAAATCACCGCCGGTCAACATTACAGGCATCTACGAGGAAAGAGAAAAATTGAAAAGTCTTTACTCACAGGACTTTGTTGTATTTGGAATGATTATTGTTGCACTGGTTCTTTGGATTTTCATGTACACATGTGGTAAGTGATTTAGTTCCTCTATATGACAAATATTATAACATATACAATATTTTAAGCAATGTGGTTTATGCATAGATTCATACTACAATTTACGGTTGAAACTGTACATCTTTTTCCCTCCCTCTAAAACACAAGAACAGAGATTCCAGTGTGTGACTTTCTGAAAGGGTAATGCAGTTTCACAACATGGATGTTTTCTCCACTAGAGGGAGCAACACACCAAGATTTAATGTGTGCCAGTGAACATTTTAAAGTGAGAAGCTGAAAAACTTGATGACTTAAACTGAACCAGCATCTAATCTTTCAAGTCATGCTGGTTTAAGGGTGACAGAGTAATTCAAGAATCCTTGCTGCTGCAGCTCGTTTAGTGAATCCCAGATTTTATATCCAAATCCTGTGATTCTCTGAATGTCTTGATTTTGTATGATTTTTTTTTTTTTATGAAAATGTGTTATTTTATTTATATGGTTGCAGGATTATGACAGAAAACTGTATTCTGTATCTAGTTTGAGGAAAACTTGACTGTTGTCCTTCCTTTCCTTCCTCCCTTCCTTCTTTCCTTTCCTTCCTTCTTCCTCCCTTCCTTTTCTTCCTCTCTCCCTCCCTCCCTTCCTTCCTTCCTTCCGTCCTTCCTTCCTTTTCTTCCGTCCTTCCTCCCTTCCTTTTCTTCCTCTCTCCCTCCCTCCCTCCCTTCCTTCCTTCCTTCCTTCCGTCCTTCCTTCTTTTCTTCCTTCCTTCCCTCCTTGACTCGAGGACAACAGGAGTACGAGCTTAATCTCTGTTTAGGTAAAGGAAGTGACCCCTCACTTTTTAGTCTGGTCAAAGACAGGAAGTGCTGGTCAGAAATCCCTCAGGTGGTGCAGCTGCAGCGTAGAGTATCACAACCCCTCACACCGTCATTACAGATTCAGGTTAACCCTCCTGTTGTCCTCAGGTCAAGGAAGAACTTAAGGAGGAAAAGAGGAAGGAAGTAAGGAGAGAAGGAAGGGAGGGAGGGAGGGAGGGAGGAAGGAAGGAAAGGAGTAAGGATGAAAAGAGGAAGGAAGGAAGGAAAGGAGTAAGGATGAAAAGAGGAAGGAATTTAGGAGAGAAGGAAGGGAGGAAGTAAAGGAGGATGGAAGGCAGGAAAGGAGTAAGGAGGGAAGGAAGAAAGATGGAAGGAGGAGGGAGCAAAGAAAGAGGGTAGGAGGGGAAGAAAGAAGGAAGGAAAGGAGTAAGGATGAAAAGAGGAAGGAAGGAAGGAAGGAAAGGAGTAAGGAGGGAAGGAAGAAGGATGGAAGGAGGAGGGAGCAAAGAAAGAGGGGAGGAGGGGAAGAAGGAAGAAAAGGAGGGAGGAAGGAAGGAAAGGAGAAAGGATGAAAAGAGGAAGGAAGTAAGGAGAGAAGGAAGGAAGGAAGGAAGGAAGGAAACGAGTAAGGATGAAAAGAGGAAGGAATTTAGGAGAGGAGGGAGGAAGTAAAGGAGGATGGAAGGAAGGAAGGAAAGGAGTAAGGAGGGAGGGAAGGAAGAAGGATGGAAGGAGGAGGGAGCAAAGAAAGAGGGGAGGAGGGGAAGAAGGAAGGAAAGAAGGAACAATCAAAAGAGAGATGGGGTCAATTTGACCCGGTAGGACGACAGGAGGGTTAAATTAACATGTCTGTCTTTATTTTTCATCCTTTTAGGAACATTTTAGAGCTGTAATCACAATACCGCCATACCGTGAAACCGTGATATTTCTTCTTATGGTTATCATACCGCTAGAATCTCATACCGGCCCATGCCTAGCCACAACAATCTATTTAACCTACCGCAGAGTTTAACTGCAGCAGCAAAACATGAATACGGTGGTTTGAACTTTTACATTTATGACTCAGCAGTTAAAATCTGATCAGATGTTCAGATTATCATCAAACAGCAGACAGAGATAATGGGCAGAATAAAGTCACAGCACAGAAGTCATTTATAAATATAATTTATTTGGCTATTTGTACCAAGTTCATAGTGTTTTTTTAATGAAACATTGAATATCGTAACATTTGGCAAATGTCTTTATTATAAAGTTCACAATAATATCCCTAAAACAGAATGAATGAAATGTGGAAAAATTTAAATATACTTCCACTTAAAGCTGCTTTTTGAGATTTTTTATTCAGTGTCACAACATGAAAAGAGTTAACACTGATTTAAAGTGCCAGAAGGAGTTTAATACTCAATAATATGCCAAGATACACCAGGCAGAAGCTTATACCGTAGAAATAATCATTTAAATAACAACTAATACAGTAAGTGCAATGGGATACTATTGGTGACCTGCTCAAAGGCACTTTGACAGTCGATGTTTAAAGGAGCAGAGAGCGCTTTGACTTAAAATAATCTACTGAAGGAAAAGTCAGCTCTGAATCACACCTGCCAGAAATCTGCAGCTGAAACTCAAATTCTGGATTTTACATGTTTCACTACTGTAGTTAAATGAGTTTCAGTCACTATGAGTGACCTCAAGTTAATGATCAATAACAATAACCTAACATAACCTAAATTCTTCACTCCATCATTATCAAACAGTTTTAACACTGACAAAAGTGATCATTAGAAATGTGGGAATTTAACTTCTTAGTTGTGATGTTTGGGATCACTGAACATAATACATTTTTTTAAAAATCATCTTTATACTACATGTCTCAGTACCATGTTGATATTTCTTGGAACTTTCGGTCATTTCTCAGTTCAAAAAATGTTTCAGTGGAAAAAAAATCAATTCAAGTCACTTGTTATTGACTGTGATGGAGATCCTTCTCGATTGATTTTTTTTGTTGCTTTACAGCAGTAAAGTGCGAGTCTCTCCCGGGGAACAAAGTCCCAGGAAATTTAAACTTACAAACAAAACAAAAAAAAAGTCTATCCAAGACTCTTCAACATACAAATATAAATAATGATCCTCTTCCAGAGAAGGACAGTAAGAATCCAACAGATAAAGAGCGTTTTTGGTGCATTGAAATCTTTCTCTTCTTTTTCGTTGGTTGTTTTGAGGTCACGTCTGGTTGTTTGCTGAAAGCTCGTCAACCAACACGGTTAAAGTTGGAAGTAACTGATGAGGTTTTAAATTTTTTAGAGTCTTTTGCTCCACGGGCTGGTGCAAAGCGGTCCTGCCGCTGGTCTTGATCAAGATATTTGGCACAGTTCCTCTTATTTCTCCAGGCAGTCATTTCTGGATCTAAATCAAATGTGTTCAGATATAAATCCATCAGTTTTAATTCAGGTGACGCTTTTAAAGTCACTTTTTTTCCCCTTTTTGCGGATCAGCATTCTTCTAGTCAGGCTCCATCTATGACTTTCAGGTGTTCTGTGGATAAAGAAAACAAAGTATTAATTATGCTGCATATACATTTTAGCAAAACTTTTAGAAAAACAAGGCACATTTCAGATCAAACAGCGCCGATGCAAAGTGGTGTGGATATCAAAAGGGAAGCCACATCAGATCTAAATTCAAACTAGGTAGGACATATTTGAATTTTTCAGATGACTCATTCTCATCTCAAGAGGAAATTATCCACACAGACAAAAGAAAAGCTGAATATTTGTTCAAACCATGAATTACTTCACATTTAAACCCTTCAGATCATCACGTTATTATTAAAACTTACAAGAACACGTTGGTCTGCAGGACTTTGGGACTGGAGCCTGCATCCATTGTAGAAACAACCTCCTGCTGATCCAGCGAGTCCATCTGTGGCCGGTTTAAAGAAAGATCCAGGTGAGGTTAACGCTCTCTTCTCCTTTTATATCAGCCGCAATGTGCATTTGAGCCTTTGGGTCAAGCTGGAAGTGGTTTGCTTGAAGCATGAACTTCGTCATACTTCACATGCTGGAAGGATAATTGGCATAATTGTTAGTTGACTGTTAACTAAAGGAGTTTGTATTGATTTAAACTGCAAGAAGCAAAAATATGTTTTGTGTATTACTGACTTACTTTTGGGTTTTGACGCCTTTGTCTAAATAAATATGCACAGACTATAGCGATTAATACGATGCAGCAAATCACCACACTCAATATCACAGCAATCCGATTGGCACGAACACCTGATGGGAAAAAATAAAAGTTACAGTTAGTGGAGAAAATGGCAAAATTAGATCTACAGCATCTACATCTACATATGGAGGTTGTGGCGTTTTAATACCTTTTACGTCCGTCTCATCCATGGGATCAGGAGTTTGGAGATTTCTGGGATTTAGTGGCATCTCTGTTGTTGAGGTTTTATCAGAGTTTGGTTCTGGAAAAAAACCCAAATACAACAAGATTCTTATTAGCTACAGCACAATACTCAAAAGAAACATATGTTCAGCGGTAGAAGTTACTGACAAAGTGACAAAGTCAAAACTTGAAAAGGTATAAAATTTAAATATTTGGGTTTAAACAGCTACTCACCAACAACTAGTTGAACAATTGCAAATTTCACTCTGCTCTTCAGCTTGGGGATCAAACATCTGAATCTCCCTTCATCTGCAAGAGTCACGTTCATGATTTTCAGTGATATATTTCCGTGTTCCAGTTGGTCCACGAACAGCTCCGTCCTGCTGATGTAAACCGGGTTCTTCATGTCGGGGACTTCACGTCCGCCCCGGTAAAGGTGGACATAGGCGACTCGGCTCAGGCGATCAGAGGGGTCAGGCTTCAGATCAGGTTTTGACCACTCCACCGTCAGCTCCTGTACATCAAACTCCGGGCTCAGGTGACATGGCAGGATGACATCATCACCTGGAGATGCGATGATTGGCTGAGTTGAACCAATCACTGTTAACTGACCTGGAAAAACAGAGGAAAAATTTAAATCAAAGGCTGTAATTTGGTTTGTTGTATCAACTAATCGTCTCATCGTTGAAGTTCTCATTGAGTTTCTTGTCACATAAGACAAAGAAAAGCAACAAATTCTCACAAACCAGAAGCTGGAACTAGGATCTGTTTTGTATTCAGACCTGAAAATAAATTTACTGTTGATCTACGAATCAATTCATCAGTTAATTGCTCCAGCTCTTTCTGGAAGCACAAATGGGGATTTTTTTTATAAGATCATGACAAGAAACCCTCTAACCACCCAAACCTTATGACAAGACAGCAACAACAACAACCTGAAGAAGGAAGAATGGGTCATGGGGACATTTTGATAATGAGTCATGGGCTCTGAGAACTTGGGATGGACATGAACCAAACAAATAACAATATAAAAGTAAATAATGAATGGTTTCTGCCGTATTTTGCAGACAAATCAAACCGTCATCAGCTTATCAGCACGTGGAACATTTGATAAATGCGCTTCAAGTAAGCCACACCTTCAAAAACTATGTGACCAGCAGACAGGTAGATGATAGGCTGATTCTGACGCAGAGATTTGAACAGACTGGTTATCTGATCAAAAGTTGTCACGCTCTTTTTTGGCATTTTCTTTTTTTAAAAATCTCTGATTCACTCTGAACAACTTTACTCAAGCATTGAATCACAGTCATCACTGGTCACTGCTGAACCATGTCAGCTGTGAGTTCTACAATAAAATCACAATGGGTATAATTCTAAAATAGAAAAACTGTTATATATTTTATTTAACTTATTAAACAGACTATAGGTTCAACATTTAGACAACAGCTGTCTTACCTTAGTTACTTAGGTTTTGTTTTCGTTAGTGACGGTTCCATTTCAGTTAAATTACATTACGTTATATCATCATTAAAACATAATAGCTACAGCGATTATACATTAGATATAACGACTAGTTTAAGATTACATTAACGTTGTTTGTGGTCACAGAAAACGAACCGTAAAACATGTTATCACATGTTCTCTGACTCATTCATTCATTCATTCATTCATTCTAGTGTCGTTCAGGCTAAACAGTAAATTAACAAGCTGATAGTAGCGAAACATGTTTACCTTCAACAGGAGTCCAGCTGATGAAAGCCAGACAGAGAGAAAATGTCCAAAATGTCACAAACATGTCACTAAAGTCCATAAAGTCCAGTTGAAACACGTCCTAGAGAGACAGTGTGTGCGCTGCTGTCAGTTGTTACTGAATGACTTACTCTGTTACTACTCTGCCTTTAAAGCGTGCGTATCTGCCGATGACGTTTCTTGTCACACACCCACATACGTAGATTTCCACATGATGTCATTACGTAACAAAACAAAAACAAAAATCTTCTAGAAGTTTCCCGTATTTCCTGTATGGGGGGGGATCAGAGGTATATTCCAGAAAACAGGTTTGAACAGATTCTGAGTCCAACACCAAACTCTAAGTTTATTAACCTGATGGGAAACTCTTGAATTTTCAGTTTTAGAACAGCTGATCACAGCCAGATCGATCTCTAGGCGTGATGAGTGGAGAAACAAACAGCCATCGTCAATGGAGCTCCGAAACAAAGATTCACCATGGCAACAGGTAAATAAATGGCAGCCTGCATTTTCAATGAGTGTACTCAAAGCATCGATGTATTATAAGCGTTTCAAATAAGCGTTTATAATACATCCATGCGACAGAGATATTAATGCATGTGTAGCGCGGGGTGCACATTTATCTTTAAAATAAGAGCCTGAGTCAGAGCGGGAAAGTTTCATTAAGTTAACACGATTTGTTTTATTCAGCGTTGTTCTTTACTTCATTATTTACAACTTTAGATGTTTCCTTAATGATGATGAAGTTGAATCTGACTGTGTATCAGGCTGCAGCTACTTCATATATGTGAGGTAGCTGCAGTCATATTTTCAAAAAGTAAAGACATACATTACCTCGATCCTGCTCACTCAGATATTTCCAGTTTGATGATCCATCAGATGATCAACCACAGACTGATTTTTCACTGACGTGTTTAAAAGCTTTGTACCGTTTCCTTAAATGTAGTTGAGAGTCACAGTGTTATAACTGAACTGAACTGAGGCTGAATTTGCGGTGTGTAATATTTAAATGTGAAAGAAAAATAATGAAATGAAATGAAATAGAAGCAGTAATTATAGTAAAGATACTGCTTGAGAAACAAATTAATATTGAACCAGAGTCTGAGACAGTAAAACCTTCACTAGTGAACCAGTTTCAGTAAGCGCTCCATACAGACTGAATGAATGAGGAAATGAAACTGATGAGACTGAAATATTAATGATGAATAGAACTAGAATAAAAGTTAGTTCTCTGTCTGAACAGAAACCCCCAGTGTTTCACTCATCACAGTATAGTCCGGTTCAGACTTTACAGTAAAGTACAGTCAGTAAAGTTTTCTGGGAAACACTGCAAAGAAACGCTGTTTTATTTATTTATTTATTTATTTTTGGTCTTTCCTGACCAAACAAAACAACTACAAGTTACTTTATATTTGACAAAGCTTTACACGTGTTTATTTAATCATTTATTTATTATCATTATCATCATTATTATTATTATTATTATTACTGCCATCATTATTATCATCATCATTGTTCTCTCTCTGACACATGACATGGACCGTCACACACCGGTCACACACACTCGCGCTTCCTCTCGTGCGCGTGTTACATGCGTGAGGCGAGAGCCACTATGCGGGAGACACCGGAAGAGTTGATGTGTTGTTTACACTATGGTCCATTGCTCTTTATATCTTACATTTTACATCATTATAGTCACGAGTTACTTTGTGGGATAACCAACATGACTCACCATCACATGTTTTATGACTCATCAACATTCACTGAATAGATCTCATTTCATTAAAAATATATTTAGAGTCTAAATATGAAACGTAGCATTATCACAGGTAGAGATTATGTGGAAACCCCCGGTGAACCCCATCAGTTGATTTACTGGAGTGGAGAAGCCCCTGAGTTTCTAGTAAAACTGTTGTGTTGTCACTGATAACTGGTGTTGGTGTGACGACTGTCACTCTTTTTTTTTTGATGAATCCAATAACTTATTACTTTATAAAATGTCAAAGTACTGAAGAATGTTCATCACAATATCCCAGAGCCTGAGGTTACGTCCTTCATTTGCTTATTTATATGATAAATCATCTAAAAGCCAAATAAATTTAATGAACAAAGATGTAAAATTAACAAAAGCAGCGAATCTTCAAATGTCAGGAATCTGAGAACAGCTGATTTAATCAATTAAAAATATAATAATAACTGATTTATAATCAATCACAGTATGTAGACTAAGCAGTGAATGTGAGTAGTTAAATATTAATATCTGATGTAATATTGTGTTTGTTTGGTGTAATTTTGTGTTCATACATGTATCTGACTAATTTCAGAAAAAATACTAAATAATAATGATAATCAAATCAAAATAAAGATTGTTGTAATATTATTTTACTGTTAATTGATTATTTAATTTATCAAGCACATTCAGCTCTAAAAACGTTTTTTATTACCCCAACAAATGCTGTAATATAATTCTGTACATGTCATATACGGATGATGACGACAATAAAGGTGACCTATGACAAAACTGCCATAAATGAAAAAACACAGACATGTCTCTACATGTCTCTACATGTCGATCTCCAACCAGCACCTCCAACCTCCAAATGGGTCAAAAGGCACTGATAAATCTAAATTGCCACGATTCAGCAGTGATGGGTGTGACTCATCATTGTGTCTGACTACATAGATGTGCAATACTTCATTCCTGTACAAAGATACATAAGATACATATAAGACATATGTAATAAGATTAAAGGACATGTTCACAGTTTATCAGGTGCTGATATTAACATTGACTGTCACCTGTCAGTCAACTTCCATATGGCAGACATCAAAGTTACTATAAGTCTTCAAATGTTACTAACGGAGTAAAAAGTTCCTAAATGACCACCAGCAAACTGATAAGAGGGCTTCAAATCATGATAGTTGCTGCTTGGCCTTGATGGACTGTTTCCTGTTTGGCTATAGTAGAGAGATCGTAACAAAATGAAGAAATGTAGCACTAAAAAGACTTGACTAAATTAGATAGCTGAAGTCGTTGATGTTAGCTTCACATGAACTTTTAAATACACAGATTCTGTCTCCCATCGCTTACATTGAAAGTGCACCATGAAGAGTTCTCTGGATGGTCATCTTACAGGAGAAATAATTAAAGCCAAAAAATGTATCAATGTTCATTCAGGCTCCTGAATATTGTTTAAGGACAGACTTATAAAATGCTGAACCTGTAACAGGCAGGATAAGTGGACGATCGTCTGCTTGTATTCAGGTTTAAAACACCTACATGAAAATAAACTTCAGACAACAGAAAGTAAAAGGAGGCCACAATCACAAACCTTTGACATTTGAGGTGTAAAAAAAAAAGCTGAGACATCCTGCACAAACAAAGTGTTTGCACGTTTGGACCTGGAGACGATCAGTACAGCAGGAAGCTGTGGCCTCTGTGACATTCAGTTAGATTGTAGGTGAGAACCCCCCCCCCCCACCCAAAGCCCCATAGGCTCACAGTCAGTCAGTCAGTCAGTCTATCTGCAACCAAGCAGCATGGAGATCACAATACTGTGTACGGTCATTGGTGAGTGTTTTTCATTTCAAAATTAACTCAGATTTACAAGATGGAATCGTATCGATGGAATCGTATCGATGTAATCGACAATAAGATTTGTTTTCCATCATTTCAGACAAGAGCATTATTTTAGATTAGAGTAGACAATTACATACTAAAATTATGTAGTTTTGGGTGTTCTATTGATTATATTTGTTAATTGTTATACATAACATCATCCTGCCTGGGGACTTAAACTGAAATTTAGAAATGTTTGGCTAAATCTGACATTTATTGCAACAAAATCGCATACATATAAGTCATACAACAAAAACTTGGCGGGACATCACAAAAATCATCAATTCTCTCTCATTGTCATTCAAAAGGAACAAGAGTCCATCATTGAGTGTGGGAGATAGAAGTTGATCTTATTTTTAGAAATGTCCAGCAGCTACTGTACATGTTGCTTTTCTCTTTGATTGTGGGCAATATGGGAACGTTTGCTTACATTTACTGTATGTACGCCATCTCGCTATTGACTTGGCTTCTTTGGTTGGGTCTTCAAAGCTTTGCGTTCATTCAAGTTTTTTCTGATTGTTCAGGCGCCATCTCTGAGACTATAATCTATTTTTTTGCAAATTTCTTTACACTAACAACAAAACCTTACACCAAACCAGCAGAACATTAACGCTCCTTTACATACAAGCCATCATGTGAATAAGCACATGCTCATTTATACTGATAATATAAATGAAACACTATTATTTGCTGTATTATTGATTTCTTTCTCTGACCAATATCGGCTTTCATTGTTGTCCAAACAAAGTGATTTATAAGTGAACTCATGATCTAAAAGTGTCAGTGTGGAAAGACTTTGTTTGTTTTTAAAAATTAACATCCTTGAAACGCATCCGTGAAACAAGGAAGCAAACGACTCGAAACCTGCCGGGTGTCTAAACAGGAGCAAAGCTGTCGTGGTTGTTCACTTCTATAAGACTTCAGTTGTTTGAGATATTTTTTGTGATATTTTCTCTCATTCTTGCAGCCTCCATCAGAGTCCTTCCCAACAGATCCCAGTTATTTCTCTACGAGTCGCTCTCTCTGAGCTGTGGGGAGCCAGGAAAGTCTTCTCAGTGGAGAGTTATAAGGAACACATCTACACTCTCAAATGAAGAGTGTCCCATACCCAGGAATAAAATAAATGAATCTAACTGCTTCATTGATGATGTTTACCCACTAGACACTGGAGTGTACTGGTGTGAGTCTGAAGGAGGAAGGTGCAGCAACGCTATCAACATCACTGTGACTGGTGAGCTTAAACAAACTACACTCAAGGTACCTTCGTCAAAGACTTTAGGGAAGAAGATACTACTAATACTAGTATGATTATATTATTTTGCATCTAGTTCTGTCCTCAACAGAAAATTAACAGCATTTGTTGTTTATTTAAATGCCTCCAACAACCTTTTTTTATGTTCTCCTGACAAGCGACTGTTTGTGGTAAAAGCCTACCTTTGCTCTCTAAATATCAAATGTAGATGTAGCAACATTTAAGATCCAAAGCAACATCTTGGCCTGTTGAAGTACACACAACTATACTTTGACCACAGTACTTGTGTTTGTATGGCATGTCTAGCTTCTGTTCCACAAACATCTGTAGCTCAATGTATTCTCTCATTCAGCCTTTCTTTCACTGGTTGTCCTGAAAAAATGAAGCATGTTCTTGGAGTAAAATTCGCCCTATAACGAACCTACAACAATAGACCAGAGACATTATAATAAGAGGAGACATATCACTCCCATTGAAATGCATAGGGAAACTACGTAACGCCAAGATGGCCGGTGTTTGCACATGTCCCGCCTCTTCTGGTGCCGTTGCTCCAATCATTTTGCTGGTCCTACGCGGTCACGTTTTTGCGACACTTGGAAGTCATTTTCAACAGCGACATTTTAAAACACATGATCAGCAGTTTATACTACTTTGTGTACATATATTTTGTAATACTTTATCCAAAATTGTGGCATGATCTGGGAAAGTTGACTGTGAGCAAACTCCTGTCTCTGCTGTGAGCGTAAGATGACGTCTTGCTGTCAGTGCCTGCCGTAAATGAAGACTGTCGTGAAGTATTGCGCATGCGCAGTCCAAGATGCCTGTAAGGAAAAAGGCTTTTAAAACGTTAATTTGATACCAAACCATCAAACCCTTTCAGCGATTATAGTTTGATTTTCATCGTGATTTCAAAACATATGTTTTTTATGTCCCTTAGACCTCGGAAAATGGAGATACAGCTCTCTCCCTATTCATTTAGATAGCCGGTTGGTCTTCCTATGGCCAAATAGCTGCCCGGAGGCGTGGCCAATTTTGCCGCCGAGTGAGATGACTTGCCTTAGAAGGACTTTGAATAGACGAACAGAAAAAACTTGGTTTCGTCTATACCCACATACTATGGTTATATTTAAAGGCGGTAGTTTTAGTAAACATAGGGCTTTTTTACCTCTTGGGCAGAAACCGTAAGTTTCCAAAGTGATGCCACCAGTATGTGTTTGACCTTATCAGCAGAGTACCTAAAGCAACATGATCCCTAAATTGTTGTTTAGTCTTTCTGCCTTATCCATTCAGACGGTCCTGTGATCCTGGAGAGTCCTGCCCTTCCTGTGATGGAGGGAGACGACGTGACTCTGAACTGCACAGATGCAAATTCCTCTTCCAACCTCACTGCTGATTTCTACAAAGATGGCTTCCTCGTGGCGACCAGCTCTACAGGAAACATGACCATCCACAGTGTTTCTGAATCTGATGAAGGATTCTACAGCTGTAACATCTCTGGAGTCGGACAATCACTAGACAGCTGGCTGGCTGTTAGAGGTGAGGTCTTGCTTCTTGATGATGACTCAAAAGGCTTGATGGGGAACTATTGTTGTTGACCAACTGACAGTCAGTAAATTTGTTAGCGTGGCTGCTAATGGGATAATAAGTTAACAAAGCTTATTCAGAAGTTGTATTTGTGCCATGGACTGTACAAAGTGTCGGGTGTTGCCTTCACATTCTTGAAACACACCCCGCTACCTTGGACCCACGCTAATGCTAGCTTACCAAGAACACACGAGCACTGCACACTTGGGCTGCTTTAGCTAAATTGTGCTAACAAGGCAGGTAGCATAATAAAGTAATGTTAAACTGAGTGAAATATTGTGACAATCAACAACCACACAGTAGACATAAAATATAAAGTAGCTGATGTTGTGGTGAACCCTTCCCATTTTAAACTGACTTGGCCTTTAGCCATGTTTTTTTATTCTTTAAAATTAGGATTTTAATTAACAAGGTCAACAATTCAAGGCATGGCAAGACTTCCTGAATTTGGCTCCACAATTATAGATAAAATAACATGCCTTACTTTAAAGTAATATTCCCATGTTCAGTGTTCTGATCTGTATAAGGGGATTGGTATGAATTTATCATTGGCATGTTTAACCTAGTTTAACCAAAAGTCATGTGGTCACAGCTCTTTGTTTTCTTTGCATTGAGGCCAGCTTGTGGTATTGTTGTTTTGAAACAGGGCGTCCTGAGCCGCCTGAGCCGCCTGAGTCCCTCCTCGCATGCATTCTACTTCCTGTGGTGGGCTTCTGCGTCTTGCTAGTCTCGCTGACGCTGCTCTGGAGGAGACACAAAGGTCAGTCGCTTTTTATGTAAATTAAATGACATTTTTGTTTTTTGTATTTTAGTGTTTCATTTTGCTTTTTGTATTTTGTTGGTGACATTTTTAAAAAATTGGCACTAAAATTTGTAACACATCTGATATTTTTTACAGGCATTAAATGAGTATCAGGTTATTGTTTCATAATGTTTGTTGCATTACTGTATATTTATTTTATCTAAAGCAGCCTGGACAGGATGGAGATATATTAAATAGATTCTTAGGGCTACAACGACGCCTTGAAACGTCTTATTTTGTCCACAACAGTCTGCAGCCCAAAGATATTCACTTTACTGTCATAGAAGACTAAAGAAATGACAAGATATTACAATTTGAGAAGCTGGGATCAGAGAATTTGGATTTTTTTCTTCTTAAAAATAGGTTAAAACAATGAATCACTTATCAAAATAGTTATTGATTTGTTAAACAGTTTGCAGCTAATCCATTAATCACCTAAACATTGCAGCTATAATTCATACAGCATCTTTCATGGCCTCACTGAAATTTTAATGACGCAAAGGAAATCGTTTTAAAGGAATTGTTCCTAAAAATAATCTTTGTTAAAACTGGAAGTGCTGCCACCTACATAAAAATAGTTGTGATGCATTCATATGAAACAGAGCAAGCCCAGTCTTTGTGTTATGATGCCATCAATGGGTGGCATAACATTTTGTCTCTGTTCTCAAGCTGAAAAGAACACGGTAGCTATTTGTCCATACTCACAATAAAAAGGACACTGATGTCTGATACTGATACCGACTCTATATAACCCTTCCTGTCTATGTCTGTAGTACTGCCCAACAAGAATACACCAAACAAATATCTAGGGAAAGAAATGGAGTCTCACTAAAGTACTGTATGTAGAATAAATTGAGCAGTCAAAACAAATAATCACTCCTAATCAATCTTCCAGACACCCTTACAGTTTCTGTAAGTTTGTCCCCATATTGTTTGACTATTCCACTGAGTATGTAAACACGGATATAAACAATGCAGGATTTAAAATACTGTAAAAATGTGTTTTGGTGATGTAAACATAACTCCACTCAAGTTCCATTAGCTTCTTTAAGTGTTATAGCTACATACCAAATCGAATTGTTTTTATGCATTGGCTATTGTTAAGTTAAACTGTATTTGATCAATTTCTAGTGCTGTAACTGATAATCATAGATAGGAACAAGCTTTCTTAAAATGATCTATACTAAAGCCATTATTGTCCAAAAGTATTCTTACACTCCAGCTCATAGGGGAAAGAGAAGAAAGATAAAAATATACACAAACACAAGAGGCAAACTACCAATGACATCAAGAACCAAATATAACCAAAAAAGGATCCATAAAACTGGAGCTAAAACTAACTGACACACTTCCTAGACTTTCCTCACTGATTAGATCGTTGAGATTGGAGTTCTCAACCAATCAGGATGAGGAATTTAGGAGGAGCCTTGGGAACCAGAGATTGCCAAATATGGAAAAAAAACAAAAAGACTAAAGAAAGTGACTACACCCAGACAACAAGGGAGCTGTAACAAGCATCAAACCACAAGTGATGCAAAAAAACTTTTTCAAGTTGTTGTTTGGGTTTTTTTTTTGTAATCCACATCAAACATCTGGATTTAAAGCTGATGTTTAACACAGAGACGTTTTGTGTTGCAGACAATGATGTTTCGTACAGTAACGTCATCATCAACCAGGGAATGCAACCAAAAAGGACCACAGGTAATAAATCATCTGTTCATTGTTTTATTGATTCATTCTGAAGCATAAATTCTAAATATTTACTGGTTGAAGCATTTTAAATGTGAAGTTTTATACTTTTTATATAATATTAAATTGATTATCTGAGTTTTTTGATTAATAAGGAAAATAATTGGCAGATTAATCAATAATGAAAATAATTGTTAATATATAATATGGTGTTATAGACATGTTCTCCAAATGATAACCAACAGTTGGTATAAAATATATTTAAAAAGGATCAAAAAATGTAAAATATTCAGATGAGATGAATTAAAAACGAAGTCAAAACTTACCAAATGTACAAATCCACATCAGAATTCATATCTACTGATCGTATCATAACTACCATCGCAACGCAAAAACACAAACACACACACACACACACACACACACACACACACACACACACACATACATACACACATTTCTTCCATTAAGTAATTAAACAATAGTGTAACTCCCTTCTGGCCACGTGTGTTTGTTATTGTCTTGCTTGGAAACGGAAGTGCCGCCCTCTTGCACTATTTTTAAACTTTTTATTTGGCCCTCAGAGACATAAAACAAACGTCACCAAGGTTATAGTAACTAAAACAGTTCTTATCTTCTCTGCCTTAAAGTATTAACCCTTAACCCTTACTACTATGAGTCACTGAGTTTCTATTATTAATTGATATGACGGCATGGATACAAATATGATTGTGTTTTTATAATACAGAGCATTAAACAACCATAGATACAGATTGAATGTCTGTTAGATGGAAGAATAAAAAAAAGCCCATGAGTCAAACTGAAACAGGCTGCAGCTGTTTCCTGCTTTACTGTCTTTTGGCTCCTGATCTGTTTTTTTATTTTATTACTTTATTCTGGAAAAAGGAAAGTGCACAAAAAGTGAATTTATTGGCTTACAACTGACAGAATTTGCTAGTGAAGTCATTACAGTACAGTTTTAATGTACTTTTTACAAACACTTTATACATGCACAGTGGTGACACGTAAAAAAGTACCGTTTGAGGAACTTGTTAGATCAATATTTTACATGTAAAACAGCTGAAGAAAAGGCTTGGAGTAAAAAAGAGCAATCATCTTCACAAACTCAGCCAGGATATCATGCAGGATAACTTGATAAGAGTTTGGCGGTAGGTTGTTGATCCAGTCATCCTTCCTACAAACCATCACATCACACATCTGTTTTCACTTTCAGGGTGATTTCTGGTGATTTTCCTCCATAAATATTCACATTTTTTTGGTTCAAAGTTTAATACTTTTTTACAGGCATTGTATCTGTATATGTTTACAGTATGGCAAGTATACCACATAGATAGCTAGATAGCTAGATAGATAGATAGATAGATAGATAGATAGATAGATAGATAGATAGATAGATAGATAGATGGTAGAGAGATAGATAGAGATAGATGGTAGATAGATAGATAGATAGATAGATAGATAGATAGATAGATAGATAGAGTCATATGTAACATCACAGAAACCCATCTCTACAGACAATCTTTCATTTTCTCTTTATAAAACAAACCCCTAGCTGTTCTCCAGAACACTTATTATTATTCATCATACAGTAAACCCAGAAATCCCCGATTCACACAAGGAAGGTAGTTTTTAGTACATGGGGGAGAAAATGTCTCTTCTAGGTATTGCAAGGGGGAAAACTCATGAGACCACTCATTTGTTAAATTATTCAGTTCAGGTTCGGCCAGAAAAAAACAACAAAGTTCATTTGGATTTGAGGGAATTTTAAGGTTAAAGACAAACCATGTGTCTGGACAGTGAAATGACAGTGTTCCTATTATTTTGTCCACCGCCTGATGTTAGTATTTGCATGCTGAAAGTGTTTGTACTTCTTCTACAGACGCTCCAAAGGACGCTTCAATCTTCTACTCAACACTCAATCTAACAACCACCTGACAGGAAGCAACAGATGCAGTAATTCAATGTGTTTTTCTATAAATTGTGTGTTTGATGAAATGTTTTGAATGTAAACAGAAGTGATTACAGTATATTTTCCACATCGCTGCGGCTGGAAATACTTCCTATTGTTGGACAAACACGCTTAACTCTCAGTCTAAATATGACTCATGAAACAGAGAGTTCAATGTCCAGTTTCACATGAAACACACCTGGCCTGAACCCACAGCTTGTAAAAGCTTGAAACCTGAACAGACAACAGAAGAGTCACTAATTAAGTTCATCATTAAAACTACATAAACCACAATAGTTTATTTTTAAATCAGCAAAAAAAAAAGGATAAAAGAGACATTTGACAAAAATAGATTTCAAGAAATATTAGCCAACAAGCTAATTGCTAAATCGTTGACTTTAAAGTTAATTTCCAGTTAATGTTTATAAAATACTTATAAATGTTGTGTCTCAAATCACACACTTCTGTGTAGTGCACTATGTACTAACTGAGTGTTGTTTCAAATCAAACACGGCCATCGAGCACCTTCCGGAGAAATGATGATTAGTTAGTTAGCAAGCTAGTGGTAGGTAGCTAGCCTTAGCATTCATGTTACCGTTTGCTGTATCAAATCATTACGGACTGCTGATGGCTTATATGGGACAACAGTATAGTTGAGCTTAGTGTAAAAAACATGTATAAATTACACTTGTATAATGTGTCAATGGTCACCGTAGTGACAACGTCCTTAGCCGCCATTTCCTGTTTAAACAGTGGTCCTCTCCCCTTCTGCTATGTAGCCAAGATGACGACCGTTGAGGATGAGAAGTGTTCATAGTTCCACACTCAACTTTTTTTTCTTCCTTACATCGGCGGAAATGCATTTATACACTCAAGATATTAAGTGTAAGAACAGAATTAAGACAACATTCAACTGAAGGAACAAGAAGGAAACCAGATTTTTGAGTGGAGGGAGACTTTAATGACCAAAACTCTGTCAGATACACAGTATTATGGTCATCGTGTACCACAGCAGCACAAGCTAAAAAATGTTGAATGTTTAACTATCTTGAATTTTGAGGAATAAATGTTGCTCTTCTTCTAAAATGTTTGTTTTATTTATGCTTTATTTCTAGAGAAAAATTAGGTAAATAATAAAATGTTGTGATTATGTATACACTCTGAATAATAAAATGCACTTTATATAAACTGTAACTCAACAGGTGAGATTATCTACTGCATAAAAAATAATACTGTTTATATATCAGAGTTTCTAATAGCTGACATAACCCAGACTGTGAAACTAAAAAAAAAATCCCCACAGCTTTTAGTAAATATTTAGAAAATATTTAAATTTGTGTGTGTTTTCTTTTATGAAAATTAGTGGTATTATAGCAAAAACTGATATTTAAAGAGTTAAAATACTGAAAATGAATGAATATGTGGTAGTTATGATCAGGACTGAGGTTGGTCTTCTGTTACTAAGCTAAATATCTTCATAATTAGCTGCTATGAGCTCCACTTTCATCACAAGCTAGCTGATAATGTGTTATCTGTGAGCTGCTTGAAAACCACAAAGAACCAAAATAGAACCTGCAGCTGAGTAGAAACCAGAGTCAGGTGCTGATCATTAGTCATGCAGCACGAAACGCTTCACATGAGATGTGGTCATTTGATCAACAGCTTATATACAAATATTGACTGCGGTTTTAGCTTGTTTAACCTTTAAACATAGTTACACCACAAACAATCCAGGTTTCTGTCAGCTCACATGATCTTGAATGATGAGTCATGCAAAGATATTCCAGTAGAGCCTCAGAACACAAACACACACATCCCCTGTAAGTAAATGTTTAATATTCTTGTGTTTGTCATCAGAAATGTTTTTGACTTCTAGCTTTAGCCACGTTAGCATCATGGCTTACCTAACTGTAATATTGGCCTATTTGATATTTCAGTCGTCCAGATTGAAATATCTAAGAAAAACTAGCAGATGGATTGTCTTTAGCTATAGTGTTAGATATATGTTTGCTTCTAGATGAATTATAAAAACGTTGGTGATGTCCTGACTCATCCTGTAACATCATGTCAAACTTATTCTTTACCACCATAACACCACCACTCTCATGTCTGGATTAGTCATTTGACCTACTGCTCTGTGTACTATTAATAGCTGGTTAAACAGGTCTTTCCTCTTTCTTCTTTATGAAGGTTTTACTACCTGTTGAACGTCAGAGGGAATTCCTTCCTATCGTTTATCTTTCCATAGTAGAGGGCACACCTTTCACTGAGTAAACGCACAGCTAGCAATAAACTAGCAGCCACTACTGGCTACTAGTGGCTTTACCATAATTGTTTAGATGTGTACTCAGAATGTACCCGCTAGTGAAAGGAACAATACATTTACCCAAATCAAATACATTAAAACAGACGTCTAAAAATGTATATCAAGTCCAGCCTGTTTTGTCTAGAAGTCTTTTGAACCACACATCATCAAATCCAATCAAAGTGCCATTGTGATTTTACAGAAATGGGACTTCTCTCTTTATTGAACTGATAAGGACCTGAAAATCGACCCATGTGCCTTTTTGTCTCATGAACTAAAGCATGAAACAGAAGATAAAAGGTGGGGAAATTAACAGTAAATAATCAAGCTGTGTTTCTGTTATTAGTGTCTTCTAATGTCATATCATTACTTCCTGGAAGAAAACCTCTTTGGAAAGTCATGGTCTTTTCCTTGTATTTCAATGGAAGAAAAAATTCCCTCAGAAAAACAGTTTTCGTTGTCATACAGTAGTTGGTTGATATGTTGACAAGGAAGGACGGGTCAGATTTGACTCTGGGACTGTCCTCAATAGATCACCATGTATTTTTAGAAACACTAAACATTAAAACAGATGCCTCAGGGGGTTTCGTGGAGAGTCAGGGTGTTTCCTCCGACAGTCATAAGAGTCACGATAGTAGAAAATGATTTACGCAAGTCGGTGCTGATTTCATCAAAATGACTTATTTTGTCCAACAATTTATTTTTCAAATTTCAGTTTGAAGACAAAAAAGACGAGACAAGAAAGAAAAACAGCAAATCCTCACAATTTAAGAACTAGACTTAAATAATGTTTGGCTTGTTTTTTTATGCCAATCCATTTATCAACTAAATGTTTCAGCTCCAAGTTATTTATTAGCAATTTAAGTTGTGGTAACTTGAAGAAGCACACAATTCAATATTTCAGACCAATTTTAATTGAAGTAACAAAAGCTTTAAACCAAACTGAACTTGGGGCTCTTCTACAAGATGGAGCCTCAACATCAGGAAATAAAGCAGGCGTTGTCTTAAAGCCGTTATTATTTCAGTTTATAATGTCCTGTTGTATGTGTCCACTGTTAAAACTAAACTAAACTAAATACACACAAAAACAGATTGAATGACAAATGACCATGTGGTTAACCTGGAGTCTTTGAAATGAAATTGGAAACATGTACTATAATATGAATTTCATCAGATATGATTATAAAGCATCTGAAACTGTCACAACAGTGACACCTACTGGTTGAGTACTGGTATTGTTTTTGTATGTAAGCAGTTGATTCAAGATATACACTCACTGAGCACTTTATTACAAACAGCAGTGTTATCTAATGCAATCAACAGGTCTGCATTAAATTCTACTTTTTGGACAGAATATTAAGAATATATTAAGAAACACTTTTCAATATGAATGTGTAGTCTATTTTAAATCTGCAGCTCATGCATCAGTAGAGAATGTGTGCAGGAGTCCAAGATGCTTTATGTTGAAAAGGTTAATTGAGACTTGATCAAGGAGAATGAAAGAATAATCAGTATGTGCTCTGCCCTGATGCTCCCTGATCTGATCTGATCCGATCTCTGACTACAGTTACCTCGACTCCGTTCAGTGAGAGACAGGCAAACACATGTCTGGCCTTGGCTGCTATAGCAACACTATCAAGGTGCCTCATGTGTTTCCCCAAAAAGGAGCAGACCTACTGTATACTACTGTCTCAAAGGGAGACAATGTCCCACAGTCAAGATTTGGTGACTTACAATGACCTCAAGGCCTAGTTTGACCCAATGTATGACGTAAATTATAGAAACTCCCCAACATACACCACTACCCAATATGATCTTCTCAATAATAAACAGAGCAGAATTATCAACTTTCTGACATTGTCAACAAACTGAAAATGTATAAACCTCTAAAAGTAGAATGTATAGCAGAACTGTTGTATTGGATTAGATTAGACAGATGTTCCTAATAAAGTGAGTGGTAGCAAAAAACTGAGGATATAATCCTTAGGATTTGAGGCTTTGTTCAATAAATGTTCTGATGCTTGTTTGAGGATAAATAATAACACAATAAGCAAAAGAACAAAGTAAAAAATCAGAGAAGAAATCAAGAGGAACACAAATATTTCCAATTCAATGGTTTTGAATTGCTTTATTATAGAGTTTTTCACATTCTTAAGTGCTTCATGGAGTCAAAATTCATTTAAATCCACACACAGACCAAAGTTATAAAATATTATGTGAAAAGAAAGAAAAACTTAACTTACAAACTTTGCCTGAACAACTGTGCCAAAAGTTGGAAAGCTGGTACAGGAATCATGAAGAAAGTTGTAGTGGTGCTAACTGTGACCTCTGATTCAAGTTCCCTGAAGTCTTTCAATGGTTACCAGCTCAAAGGCGCCCTCTCTCGGTAGATAAATGTAACTTGAAGCTGGAGGACTTCACAAGTCAATGACTGCTTAAAACAGTGAAATCACACATCTCAGTAAATGTATGTAACCAGTATGTAAAATAAAAATAGACTATTATATACTTTACTTTGGCTTACCTTCATAGGTTAGTTATGGTTAAAAGGCATTCGCTCACATCATGACAAAAAAAAATCATAATGCAACTCTACAGTGATTCCACGTTACAGTACAGAAAACAAACCGTAGAACATGTTTTTGCATGTTCTCAAATTCATTGATTCAAGTGTCTCTCAGGTCAAACAGTATCAGGTTTTCCTTTAGACAACCTCTGCTCCGTGTCTGCTGTCAAGATGAACTCCATGATACTTATCCCTCAACTATGTCATCTCCTTTCCAAAATTTGAAATGCTGTTTATCCTCGTCTTGGTCCACAAACATTTCGGCGGTCTTGGCCACATTCAGGAGCTGGAGTGTAGAGTGTAGAGTTCTCTTCTCCTTTAACATTAAATAACAAAGTGCCCTTGAGAGATCGGCACCTAGGCTGGGTTGCTTTGGGCGATGTCATACATCTGGAGACAGAACGACAACAAAATCATTATTAAGTGTCTCCTAGAACAGTCTGGTATGATTTACACTGCAAGAAGCAACAATATGTTTTGTTTATTTCTGACTTACATTTGAATTTTGAGACCTTTGTTTAAATAAATATGCACAGACTATAGCGATGAATACGATGCAGAAAACCACCACACTCGATATCAAAGCAAACCGATTGGCACGAACATCTGATGGGAAAAGAACAGAGAAATTAAACAGATATAAGCCATTGTAACTGGAACACTGACATTAAAATATGCTGATCTTAAAAAGGGGATTTTATGCTTTCTGCTATTTTCAAACATGTATGTGTGATGATGAGTTACGTTGTTGAATGAACACAGTAAAAATTGTGGAACAACAACAAACACCTGGAGAACCAGAGATTTTGCTCCCACACGAAGCTGAACTACAGTTTACTGCATGTCACACTGCAGAGATGCCTTTCATAAAATCTTGCTGACGACATGAGGCGTGTCTGATTAAGTGTTGAACGTGTGGTGAATCATAGTGTTAAAATGGAAATGGAAAAAAAGGAAATGAAAGCAGACACTTCAACCAAACTTGTTTTTGGGGGTTTGTTTGGCATGAACCTATTAAAGGAGAACAAGTGGGTTATCTCCCAGAAACAGCACTTACAAAATATTTGTTCAGCCAGTGTATTCAGCATCATGTCATGTTGTATTGTGATTGGTTGGCGTGAAGATGTGGGTTGTATCAGCAGTCACATTGTGAGAATTTGGACAGAGATTTCTTAGTCAGGCTGTCAAATTTTGTCTCAGGTTGTCTGGGTCACCAAAGCTCCAAATCTTTCCTGTAAACATCTGTGAACTTATGAAAACACTGTACTTTTAAGTAAAAAGGAAATTAATTGTGTAAAAAAAATGTACAAAGATAATTGTATGACACAGGTCTGTTAAGATGTAGTCTGAGTAAACCAATGTACTAGATCAAAAACAAAACAAAACGTGTCTTAAAACAACAGTCATTTAAACAAGTTTTTCTTGCTGTTATCATTCCTCACCGTATGTCTTACCAGGTGGACCAGGTGTTTGGAGAACTGGGGCAAGCTGTGGTTTTTCTGTCCTGGCTTGGTGAAAGAAATAAAGAAGATTTGTAATGATTTACAACACATAAAAAAAAGAAAGGATCAGTGGCAATCTGGACCATTTAAACAAGTTTACTCACCAGGGGCGGAGCTAGGGGGGTTTCTCAAAGGCCCCGAATCTACACACACAAAATGTGGTTAAAGTCACTTTTTATTAACAGTCACTTCGAACAGTTGCTGACGGAATCTGAGTAAGTTCATAACAATTGTGCGTTTAATGTTTTAAATCTATAATTCCTTTTTTTATTTATATGTGCATTGTTTTTGGAAAGTTGTTAATAATACCAAAAAACAAAAACAGACCTTCTACAACTACTGTTTGCAGTATGTTTACAGTCATACAATGCTTTAAAATTTAAAATTGTCCCTGGCTCCGGGCTTATCCCCAGATCTTATCAACTCCTAAGTCCGCCCGTTACTCACCAACAACAAGTTGAACAATTGCAGACTGCACTCTGCTGTTCAACTTGGGAAGAAAACATCTGTATCTCCCTTCATCTGCGAGCGTCACATTCATGATTTTCAGTGATATGTTTCCGTGTTCCAGTTGGTCCACAAACAGCTGCGTCCTGCCGTTGTACGCCGGGTTCTTCATGTTGGAGTCCTCACGTCTGTGCCGGTAGACATGGACGTAGACATGGGTGTCAAGCTTCAGATTGAGCTTCGACCACTCCACCGTCAGCCCCTGCACATCTAACTCAGGGTTCAGGTGACATGGTAGGATGACATCATCACCTGGAGAAGCGATGATTGGTTGAGATGAACCAATCACTTCAGACTGACCTGGAAAACAGAGGAAAAATGTGTATTTCCTGCAAAGGGAATAAAGTCTGTAAACTGGTTTACTGCACATTGTGGTTATGTAGCAATTAGTGAAAGTGATTTGAAGAATGGTCAGGCAGGCTCACAGGGACACATGAATAGAAATGGTTCAGGAAGACGTTCAGGTAGACGCAACTATTATAACCTTTTCTTACCTTAACTTCTATCGCACGACTCAATAATCAACTCAACCTTCACAGTCGTAATGCTGTTATAAGAAACAGGGACCGGCTGGTCAAGACATTTCAAGATTTAACTTATTTTCTCACAATGTAAATTATGTTTTACTTCTTTTATTATGGGTTATGTGCAGTATCATCCCTTCTTTTAGTTAGGTTTATTTAACTTGGTATCTGAGTGCACCACTGCAGTGTTGGTTGGTCTGTTTGGTATTTGCTTATTGTTTGATTGTACAAATGCACCTAAGCATTGTTTTTGATGTCTATGGACTGCCATGTATTTTGTGTTTGCTGCACTTTTTGCATTAGTGCACCACTATCACTATGTTGTTGTCTTGTGAATTGTGTATTATTTCCACCATGTTTAGCTGGTGGAAATAATACCTACTTTTTTAGGATGGCTTTTAACACCCAGTAGTATGACACTTTTATCTTATTTTATCTTATTTTGTCTTAATTTATCTTATTCGATTTTGTTTTATTTATTGCTTTCACTGTTATTTTATTATTTTAATTGTTTTTACTTATTCCTCTCTTTATTTATTACCTGCTGTAAAGCACTTTGGTACACCTAAAGGGCTGTATAAATAAAGTACATTACATGTTTATATTGTATTTCATTATACTGTCTTTAACACAGCTCTGTGAAACACTTTACACTGAACGGTTAAATCACACATATCTATCAGAAAATATGACTAGAATAAAATAGAATATAAAAACAAACGTGTTTATATTTTACTTGACTCATCTGTTAGTTTTGAGTAATAGACAACACTGTAGATTACTTTATCTATGTTTATAGCTCTGTTACGTTAATGGCACTACGCAGTTAAACTATGACGACTAGCTTTCTTTCACCTGAGAAATGTTGCCAAAGTTTGGCCATGCTGCAAAATTAACACATGCTTTTATTACTAGCAGATTAAATTGTACTATTTTTTACAGGCCTCTCCAACTCATACAGAACTTTGCAGCAATACCAACCTGCACTGGCTTCCTGATTCCTGAAGAATTGACTTTAAGGCCTTTCTAATTACCGACAAAGCTTTAAATGGTATAGCACCTTTTAAGTAAAGGAATCTTGAATCTTGTAACCTTCATATATTGCTGAATTTGTAATGATCTACAAGTTTTATTTCATTGTGTCTAAAGCTCCACAAAGCTGCCCTCATGATTTATGCACCAAAACTATGGAGCACGTTACTCATATCAAACCTCTGTGGACATTTTAAAAAAGAACTTCAAACACACCTTTGCTGCAAAGCTTCTAGATAATATTGTGTTTTAGAGTTGATTTTATTTAGTTTCATTTTTAAAATCTATTCAACTTTTATCTCATATCTTATTTGTATTAATGTTTGTTTTTTAACCTACTCTGTTTATACATGCTGTGCTTTTTTTTGCTTCCAATCCACTTTAAACTGCATTTTATACTGGATAAAGTTCACATTTTCTTTAGTTTGTGGTCACAGGAAACAAACCTTAAAACATCACATCATGTTCTCGGACTCATTCATTCATTCATTCTAGTGTCGCTCAGGAAGGTGTTTACCTTCAACAGCAGTCCAAACGGTGGAAACCAGACAGAGAAAAAATGTCACAAACATGTCACTAAAGTCCATAAAGTCCAGTTAAAACACGTCCTAGAGAAACAGCGTGTGCGCTGCTGTCAGTTGTTACTGAATGACTCACTCTGTTACTACTCTGCCTTTAAAACCTGCGGGCGATGACGTTTCTTGGCACACACCCACACACGTACGTTTCCTCATGATGTCATTACGTAACAAACCAAAACAAAAATCTTCTAGAAGTTTCCCGTATTTCCTGTATGGGGGGGGATCAGAGGTCTATTCCAGAAAACAGGTTTGAACAGATTCTGAGTCCAACACCAAACTCTAAGTTTATTAACCTGATGGGAAACTCTGAGTTTTCAGTTTTAGAACAGCTGATCACAGCCAGATCGATCTCTAGGCGTGATGAGTGGAGAAACAAACAGCCATCGTCTATGGAGCTCCGAAACAAAGATTCACCATGGCAACAGGTAAATAAAAGGCAGTATAGGAGTCTTTGTAGGAGCCATATATTTGATTTCACTGAGTGGTAATGCTCCTCCCAAGCGCTAGGGGGAGCACGGTAAAAGGCCCGCTGGGCACAGATAAAAAGGTCTAATCAAGCCAGGTGTGTGTGCTGATAGTGAGAGAAAGTGTTTGACTATGCTCAGGAGCAAAGGGCTGTTTTCTGTTTGTTTATTGTAAATGTATGTAAAGGTAATAAAATTGAAACCTGCGTACACGTTAGACGAATCCGATCCATTAGCCTCCAGTAGTGCTAAAAGTACAGGGCATAGTCACCACAGAAATATTAATGCATGTGTATGCGCAGGGTGCACATTTATCTTTAAAAAAAAAAAGAGTCAGAGCTAGGAAAAATGTCAGTTTTATTCAGCGTTGTTCTTTACTTCATTAGATGTTTCCTTAATGATGATGAAGTTGAATCTGACTGTGTGTCAGGCTGCAGCTACTTCATATGTTAAATATATTTGTTCATCTTTAATCTGACGGGGGACAAAACACAGGAAGTGAAGGGGTGAAATATGTAGTTAAATATTTTTCAAAAGTAAAGACATAAATTACCGTATACTCTCAGTTTGAATCAGTAATAATGTGTTTGGTGATTTGCTTAATATAATAATACTTAATATATATCAAGGTTCAAATCTATCTAGACTCATAATAATGCTGCTCGATCCTGCTCACTCAGATATTTCCAGTTTGATGATCCATCAGATGATCAACCACAGACTGATTTTTCACTGACGTGTTTAAAAGCTTTGTAGCCTACCGTTTCCTTAAATGTAGTTGAGAGTCAGTGTTATAACAGAACTGAACTGAGGCTGAATTTGCGGTGTGTAATATTTAAATGTGAAAGAAAAATAATGAAATGAAATGAAATAGAATCAGTAATTATAGTAAAGATACTGCTTGAGAAACAAATTAATATTGAACCAGAGTCTGAGACAGTAAAACCTTCACTAGTGAACCAGTTTCAATAAGCGCTCCATACAGACTGAATGAATGAGGAAATGAAACTGAGGAGACTGAGATAATGATGAGTAGAACTAGAATAAAAGTTAGTTCTCTCTCTGAACAGGAACCCCCAGTGTTTCACTCATCACAGTATAATCCGGTTCAGACTTTACAGTAAAGTACAGTCAGTAAAGTTTTCTGGGAAACACTGCAAAGAAACGCTGTTTAATTAATTTATTTATTTATTTTTGTTTTTTCCCGACCAAACAAAACAACTACAAGTTACTTTATATTTGAACTAAGCTTTACACGTGTTTATTTAATCATTTATTTATGTATTATTATTTTTATTTTTTATCATCATCATCATTGTTCTCTCTCTGTCACATGGCATGGACGGTCGCACACACTGGCGCTTCCTCTCGTGCGTGTGTTACATGCGTGAGGCGAAAGCCACTATCAATATGCGGAAGAGTTGAGGGGTCTGTTTACACTATGGCTCATTGCTCTTTATATCTTACATTTCTAATCATTATAGTCACAGTAAAAGGAGTCACAGTCACAAACCTTTGACATTTGAGTACAATAATTTGTGTAAAAAAAAGCTGAGACATCTTGCACAAACAAAGTGTTTGCACATTTGGACCTGGAGACGATCAGTAGCTACAGCAGGAAGCTGTGGCCTCTGTGACATTCAGTTAGATTGTAGTTGAGAGACCCCCACCCCCCTCCCAAAGCCCCACAGGCTCACAGTCAGTCAGTCTATCTGCAACCAAGCAGCATGGAGATCACAACACTGTGTACAGTCATTGGTGAGTGTTTTTCAATTCAAAATTTACAAGATGAAATCGTATCGACGTAATCGACGATACGATTTGTTTTCCATCATTTCAGACAACAAGAGCATTATTTTAGATTAGACTAGACAATTACACACTAAAATGATGTAGTTTTGGGTGTTCTATTGATTATATTTGTTAATTGTTATTGATAACATCATCCTGTCTGGGGACTGAAAATTAGAAATGTTTGGCTAAATCTGACATTTACTGCAACAAAATCGCATAAATATAAGTCATACAACAAAAACTTGGCAGGATATCACAAAAATCATCAATTCTCTCTCATTGTCATTCAAAAGGAACAAGAGTCCATCATCGTCTCAGCAGAGAGAGTGTGGGAGACACAAGTTGAACTTATTTTTTGAAATGTCCAACAGCTACATGTTGCTTGTTTTTAAAAACATAACATCTGTGAAACAAGGAAGCAAACAACTCGAAACCTGCCAGCAAAGCTGTCATAGTTGTTCACTCCTATAAGACTTCAGTTGTTTGAGATCTTAATTTGTGATATTTTCTCTCACTCTCGCAGCCTCCATCAGAGTCCTTCCCAACAGATCCCAGTTATTTCACTACGAGTCGCTCTCTCTGAGCTGTGGGGAGCCAGGAAAGTCTTCTCAGTGGAGAGTTATAAGGAACACATCTACACTCTCAAATGTAGAGTGTCCCATACCCAGGAATAAAATAAATGAATCTAACTGCTTCATTGATGATGTTTACCCACTAGACACTGGAGTGTACTGGTGTGAGTCTGGAGCAGGAAGGTGCAGCGATGCCATCAACATCACTGTGACTGGTGAGCTTAAACAAACTACACTCAAGGTACCTTCGTCAAAGGCTTTTAGGGAACTTCTAATATTAGTATTATAATTATTATAATTATTATAATTATTTCGCATCTAGTTCTGACAGAAGCAGAGCTAGACAGAAAATTAGAATTTGTTGTTTATTTAATTCCCTTCAACAACCTCATTTTATGTTCTCTTTTGTGGTAAAAGCCTACCTTTGCTCTCTAAATATCAAATGTAGATGTAGCAACATTTAAGGTCCAAAGCAACATCTTGGCCTGTTTGTTGAAGTACACACAACTATACCTTGACCACAGTACTTCTTGTGTTTGTACGGCATGTCTAGCTTCTGTTCCACATACTATGGTTATATTTAAAGGCTGGAGTTTTAGTAAATATAAACATAGAGGTTTTTTTACCTCTTAGGCAGAAACCGTAAGTTTCCAAAGTGATGCCACCAGTATGTGTTTGACTTTATCAGCAGAGTACCTAAAGCAACATGATCCCTGAATTGTTGTCTTTCTGTCTTATCCATTCAGACGGTCCTGTGGTCCTGGAGAGTCCTGCCCTTCCTGTGATGGATGGAGACGACGTGACTCTGAACTGCACAGATATGAATTCCTCTTCCAACCTCATTGCTGATTTCTACAAAGATGGCCTCCTCGTGGCGACCAGCTCTACAGGAAACATGACCATCCACAGTGTTTCTGAATCTGATGAAGGATTCTACAGCTGTAACATCTCTGGAGTCGGACAATCACTAGACAGCTGGCTGGCTGTTAAAGGTGAGGTCTTGCTTCTTGATGATGACTCAAAAGGCTTGATGGGGAACTATTGTCAGTAAATTTGTTAGCATGGCTGCTAATGGGATAATAACTTCACAACGCTTATTCAGAAGTTGTATTTGTGCCATGGACTGTACAAAGTGTCGGGTGTTGCCTTCACATTCTTGAAACACACACACCCGCTACCTTGGACCCATGCTAATACTAGCTTACCAAGAACACAAGGGCATTGCACACTTGGGCTGCTTTAGCTAAATTGTGCTAACAAGGCAGGTAGCATAATAAAATAATGTTAAACTGAGTGAAATATTGTGACAATCAACATCCACACAGTAGACAAAAAAGATATTATAAGTAGCTGATTTTGTGGTGAAACCTTCCTGTTTTAAATGCTGTGACTTGGCCTTTAGCCATGTTTTTCTATTCTTTAAAATGTAAATACCCCCTGTTTTTGATTTCATCAGAGTTGTTTTCTTTTTAAGGTGAATACATATTTTCAAAATGCAAAAAAAAGGTGGACAAATTAATACGGTCAACAGTCCCAGGCAGATTTCCAAAATAGACATTTGGAGACTCCAGAATTTGATTGAATGTTTGATTAAAAAATCAAAACTAGCATGTTTAACCTAGCTTAACCTAAAGTCATGTCGTCACAGCTCTTTGTTGTCTTTGCATTGAGGCCAGTTTGTGGTATTGTTGTTTTGAAACAGGGCGCCCTGAGCCGCCTGAGCCGCCTGAGTCCCTCCTCGCATGCATTCTACTTCCTGTGGTGGGCTTCTGCGTCTTGCTACTCTCGCTGATGCTGCTCTGGAGAGACAGAAAGGTCAGCCGGTTTTCATGAAATGAAATTGGAACTAAAATTTGTAACATAAGATCTGATATTTTTTACAGGCATTTAATGAGTATCAGGTTATTGTTTCAAAATGTTTGTTGCATTACTATATATTTATTTTATCTACAGCAGCCTGGACAGGATGGAGATATAATAAGTAGATTCTTAGGGCTGCAACTAACAATTAGACTCATCTGTTGATGATTTTCTCAATTACTGATTAGTTGTTTGATCTAAGATGAAGCCTTGAAATGTCTTATTTTGTCCACAACAGTCTGCAGCCCAAAGACATTCAGTTTACTGTCATAGAGGACTAAAGAAATGACAAGATATTACAATTAGGACTGAATCACTTATCAAATATGTTACTGATTCTGACAGTTTGCAACTGATCCATTAATCGACTAAACATTGCAGCTGTAATTCATACAGCATCTTTCATGGCATCACTGAGATTTTAATGATGCAAAAGAAATCCTTTCAAAGGAATTGTTCCTAAAAATAATGTTTGTTAAAACTGGGAGTGCTGCCACCTACATAGAAATAGTTGTGACGCATTCATATGAAACAGAGCAAGTCCATTCCTTGTGTTATGATGACATCAATGGGTGGTATAACATTTTGTCTCTGTTCTTGAGCTGAAAAATCACAATAAAAAGGACACTGATGTCTGATACCGACTCTATAAAACCCTTCCTGTCTATATCTGTAGATATAGACAGCTATATCTACAGATACTATATCTGTAGATATAGACAGCCCAACAAAAATACACCAAACAAATATCTAGGGAAAGACATGGAGTCTCACTACAGTATGTAGAATAAATCAAGCAGTCAAAATAAATAATCATTCCTAATCAATCTTCACAGACACACTTAGAGTTTTTGTAAGTTTGTCCCATATTGTTTGACTATTCCACTGATGAACAGGTGACTACAATACACCAATAAATGCAGCAATATACCAACAAAGGCAAAGAAGGAGAAACATGGATATAAACAATGCAGGATTTAAAATACTGTAAACACATTTTCATGGCTAGTAATTTGCAAAAAACGGAAATGCATTTTACACTTTTGTTTGACCTCAAGGATACACACAATGTGTTTTTGTGATGTAAACATAACAAAAAAGTTCCACTGCCTTCCTGATCAGTTTGTTCAGTTTGTGACATTGTTTTCACACCTACCTGTTTGCTTTGGTCCAAATCAGAGGAGGAGTTCCTAAACCTGTGTTTTCCCCTTTGTTCAGTTTCTCCCTGTCTGCACAGATGTTAACGGTTCCTGACACGTGCCACAGCAGAAGATCTCCAGTATCACACTGCACAAATTAAGGACCCAGGTTTCCTCAAGATATACAAGAAGTACAAGTACTGCTGCTTTGTCCCATACTGTAAACATACTCAAGCTCTGTGTTTGTTGAGGTGAACTCCATATTCATATCCCTCCACTACCTGACCTCCTCTCCACGAATCAAATTGGTGTTTATCCAATTCTTTGTCCTCCACAAACATCCACAACCATTTTGGTGGTATTTACCACATTCAGGAGCTGGTAAGAGTGTAAAGTTCTCTTCTCCTTTCACATCAAAAAGCAAAGTACCCTTGAGAGCATGGCACCTAGGCTGGTTTCCTTCAGACTTCAGACAATGTCGAACTACAGAGTCTGGAACAACAACAGAACAATAGAATCATTATTAAATGTCTCCTAGAACAGTCTGGTATGATTTACACTGCAAGAAGCAACAATATGCTTTGTTTATTACTGACTTACATTTGTATTTTGACGGCTTTCTTTAAATAAATATGCACAGACTGCAGCAAATGTTAGCAAGATGGAGCCAACCACTACACCCGAGATCACAGTACTCCGACTGGGATATCCACCTAATAGGAGAAAAAAAAACAATCAAAGAGATTTCTTTCATAAAATCTTGCAATGTCAGACTGTATGATGTCAATATGAGGCATGTCCGATTAATTCCTGCATAGTGTTAAAATGTAGAAAATGTAGGAAATGAAAGTAGACACATTAATGAACTTCTTTTTGGGTTTGTTTGCTGTGAACTTATTAAGGGAGAAAAATTGTGTTGCCTCCCAAAACTTTATTTAAAAAGCTGAACTTACAAAATGTTTTTTGGCCAGTGTCAGCATCATGTATTGTGATTGGTTGGCATGAAGATGTGGGTTGTAGCTGCAGTCACATTGTGAGAATTTGGACAGAGATTTCTGACTATTTTTCTTAGTCAGGCTGTCAAATTTTGTCTCAGGTTGTCTGGGTCACCAAAGCTCCAAATCTTTCCTGTAAACATCTGTGAACTTATGAAAACACTGCGCTGTTACCTTACAGAAATTTCACTTAAGTAAAAGGGAAATTAAGTGTGTAAAAATGGGCTCAGATAATTGTATAAAGCAGGTCTGTTAAAGTCTTAATAAACCAATGTGCAACATTAAAAAAAATGAAACAGTCAGGAGCCCAAATGGACATTTAAACATGTTTTTTCTTGCTGTAATCATTCCTCCTGTTCATACTGAAGATCTCTTACTGTCTGTCACATCCTCTGGATCACGAGTTTGGAGAGTTGTGGCAGGCCGTGGTTTTTCTGTTGTCCTGGCTTGGTTAAATAAATACAGAAGATTTGTAATGATTTACAACACATGAAAAGAAAAAATCATCAGCAATCTGCAATCTGGACTATTTTAACAAGTTTACTCACCAGGGGCAGAGCTAGGAGGTGTTTTTTGGTACTGCAGCTCTGGATGTTTTCTTGAAGACACAGAATCTATAGAAAAAAAAAGATTTTAATTCAAGGACCAAAAAAAAAAAACTAATACCATTGCTTGCAGTAGTCATACAATGCAATAACATTAAATTCAGTGAATGTGAAAATTGTCCCTGGCTTTGGGCTTATCCCTGGTTCTGATCAACTCCTAAGTCTGCCCGTTACTCACCAACAACAAGTTGAACAACTGCAGACTTCACTCTGCTGTTTAACTTGGGGACAAAACATCTGTATCTCCCTTCATCTGCGAGCGTCACATTCATGATTTTCAGTGATATGTTTCCGTGTTCCAGTTGGTCCACGAACAGCTGTGTCCTCACGTCTGTGCCGGTAGACATGGACATAGGTGACTCGGCTCAGTCGATCAGAGGGGTCAGGCTTCAGATCGGGCCTCGACCACTCCACCGTCAGCTCCTGCACGTCGAACTCTGGGCTCAGGTGGCATGGCAGGATGACATCATCACCTGGAGAAGCGATGATTGGCTGAGATGAACTAATCACCTCAGACTGACCTGGAAAATGAAAGAACATTTTGAATATCCTGCAAAGCTAGAAAAGTATGGGTGTGGTTTTCTGCATGTTGTGGCTATATCAGAACTAGTGATGCACTGATACTGATATCAGTCTGATACCAACTAAATATATTACAAAACTGGATCAGGTATCCATGACAAGGGGTCGATCTAGTATTAAACACCATTATTTAATAAGTAACTATTTTTTTTATGTCCACAGGAGTTATCAACAAATCAAGACAATAATCATCATATTAATCAATAATGAAAATTATCTTTAGTTGCAGCACTAGTAACATAGCACCTGGCAGATAATCATGTCAGTAGAACTGTTTAGATCAGTCAAAGGATAGAAAATTAATCCTCAATAATTTTGATCATTTAATAATCGGTTTAAGGTATTTTTGATTCACAATATTCACCAGCTCCAGCTTCCCAAATAATTATATTTTGTAGTTTTCTGGTATTATAATACTTTTGGTTTGGGACTATAGTCAGACAAAAAAAGACATTTTGATAATTAATCATGGGCTCTGAGAACTTAGGGTGGGCATGAAGCACACAAATATCTGATAAATACAGAGAGGAATGATAACTGGTTTAACTGTCACCACGTCGTCAGCAGGTGGAGACATTTCAACATTTGATGAATGGGCTTCAGTTAAGCTACACCTTCAAAAACTATGAGACCAGCAGACAGTTTTTTATAGACAGGTTATCTGATCAACTAGGACATGAAAACATTGAGGGGCTTTTTCCTCAGCCTTAATTTGAGCATCTTCTTTATAACTTGGACCTTGATAAGGCAACTTATACAATATTTGATGACACAATATAATAATGTAATATTTATTAATTATTTATTATGTTAAGGTCTGGTGTGACAGCCACCAACTGATAAAACTAAAGAAATGGTTTTCAACTTAATGAAAGTGAGAGCCCATGACGCTGTGATTGTTGGTGACAGGGAAATTGAGCAAGTATGTACTTGTAAGTATTTGGGCATACTTATGGACAATAATTATCTATGTGCTAGGCTGGCTCAGAGACTTCACTTTCTCTTCCAACAATTATCAGATATGGCATGGAAACATGGTACAGCTCTCATACTGCTAATATGGTGTAAACTGTCACAGTGTTGATAGGGAAGAGAGACTGATTTGGTGAATGGTGGTCAGGCAGGCTCACAGGATTCTGAAGGATCCATCACACATGTTATTCCATAAATACAAATAAGTGCCTTCAGGTAGACACTGTAGAGCTAGCAGATGTAGAGGTGTTATAAAGATCTGCTGGACCTGCTGGACTTTAGTCTAGATATTATGTTTTCAGTTTTTGTTTAAGATTTTATCCATTTCCTCACAATGCAAATTATGTTTTACTTCTTTTATCATGGGTTATGTGCAATATCATCCCTTCTTCTGGTTAGATGTATTGAACTTGTCATGTATTTTGTGTTTGCAGGCACTTGTGCTGCACTTTTTGCATTTCGTGAACCATGTCAGCTTTGAATTAGACAGTAACATCACACATATTAGAAGAAAAAATGTAAGTAACAACATATGTAAAATAAAAACAAACTAGTTTATATTTCACTTGACTTATCTGTTAATTTTAAGTAACAGACTAAAGGTTAATCTGTCTACATTTAGACCAGGGGTGTCAAACTCATTTTAGTTCAGGGGTCACATACAGCCCAATTTGATCTTGAGTGCCAGACCAGGAAAACCATTGCATTTGCATTATAATATATAATATAACATATACATAAACCATCTATGGGTTCGCTGATAAGAGATACTAATCAAATGTGTCCAAATCTGATTCATGTTGTAAGTCAACTATCAAGGCCAGAGGCGGATTTACCATTAGGCAAACACAAGCAATTGCCTCGGGCACCAAAAACGTCTCATAAAAACTGATTAATAAAGGTTTCTTCGATTTAAAGCTATTATTATTGTTTTAGTCTTAATTCGCGCGCTTAAAAATACATAGAAATGCTATCTATCATGATCATTTTGACTGCTCCCCTCTCCCTTCTCATGTAATGGACTATTACATGTTATTGCGCATGTGCAGTCTTGATTCAGGAAGACGGTACCAAAACAAACTTGTTGGCGCGGTTTTGAGAAGTTTTGAGTTGAGAAAAATGAAGCGGAGTAATTCCTGTGGAGCAGAGAAGAGGAGAAGGCGAGAGGAAGGTAAACAGTTTTTATCAAAACTACATAAGGTGTCGACCTTTTTCACAGTGACGCCGCATCTAGGTAACGGCGTTACGTATATAAAATACAAAATAAAGTAATGAAATGAACCCGGCAACTATTAACCTCTTAAGCCCTAGAGCCCCCGTCGGCAGGGACAACAACGCCCCCCATTCCGTGACTTGCGGAATAAACCGTAAAAGAATAATCCAAACAAACTTCCCATTGTCAATGTACAACTACAAATTATGTCTTACCTTTGCTTTTTTATGTTTAAAAGTTGTGTCTGGTCGCATAATATTCCTAGTAACAGCTACTCCAATGTCTCTTGATCATTTTGAGTCAATTCAAGCCCGTTTCCATTTATTTACATGACATGGGGATGAATTGCAGGTAGTGTCGTCGTCCTCAATACAAACACACGGTTTCTGTCTCCATCTAGTGGTTGAACTGTGCTATTGTGACAGATTTAGCCAACTGCACTACTTTCTGGAGGGCTTGAGCTTTCTGCTGGAGCCCATTTTTTTTTCTTCATTCATCAATATTTAAGAATTTGAATTTCCCTCATTTCTGAGCTGTGGAAATTAATAAAGGTAAAATAAATTGAAGCATGTTGACTCTTGGATGACATTTTTCTTTAAATAGTATCAGTTGCAGGACAAAATGTACCACATTTGTGTTTTGTGTATTTGCATAACTTTTTCTCTAAGGACAGGAATAAGCTCTAAAGTAAGTGTGAACTAAAATCAGTGTCCCACATAAACACGTTCAACTAGTCGATTTTGAAGTAAGCTAAAAGTAATACAAAAATATTTAGAATGCATTACTTTACTTGAGTAATCCAAGGGAATACATTACAGATTACATTTTAGGACATGTAATCAGTAATCTGTAGGGGAATACATTTTAAAAGAAACCCTCCCAACACTGGACAAGCTAGACGCTCTTTCCAGTAGCAGCATTGCTGTCAGTGTCAGCCGAGGATGAGATGAAGTAGAGAGTGACAGAAGTGGCCCTTTTCATCACGAAGATGGAAGTATAAAAGCGGTCAGCTATATAAAATTCTGATTAATGTTCTTATTAATTACAGTAAAAGCGTTGAGATGATTCACTTGTTAGATAATAATCCTCAAGAAAGATTTTATCTAGCTCAGGAAATAGGAGAATTTTCTCAAATTCACATCTTTTAGTTGATTCAAAATCTTTGTTTGGTGATCAATATTATTCACTGGACAAATTTAAGTCTGTCATGTACAGACATGCCCGGAAAAACAAACAAACACAAAAAACAAAAAACAAATATGACCTGATGGTACAAGAGGAGAGGAAAGAAAAAGTGGAAGAACACAAAGGAGAAAAAAATAGAAAAGGGACAGGAAGACAGAGAAAGGGAGATGAAGAAAGCATCACAAGGAAAAAAGGGAGAGAAAGAAAAAGAGAAAAGGGAGAAGGAAAGAAAGACAAAAGGTAAATTTGATAAAATGATACTGTTAAAATGTTTGTTCTCATAATTAACTTTGTTATCTTTTGTGGTGTCTTCTTTTTTTTAGTAACACAAGATACAACAATATCCAGGCTGAACCTACTTGCTGCTGCCCACATTGAAGACCTTGTGTTCAGGTGAGAGTAAAACTTTTGTCAGTTCAGTACGAGAATGAGGAGGGCCCCACTGACTGGGTTTGCCTTGGGCCCCCAAATGACTAAACACGCCTTGACTATGAATGGCAAGTGAAAATACTTTTTTTTTTTTTTTTTTTTGTTTGTAGCAGAGCAAGAAAAACGTCAGAAAGTGGCATCCTAATAAAAAAAATACCTGCAGTGTGTGTAGATTTTTATTGCTTTTAAGTGAAAAAGAGAGAACAGTTGTGTTTTTTACTGGAAAAACTGGAATCACTTTTCTGTAATTTTCACTTCAAGTCATATCAACATTAAAACCCTAATGCAGATATACAGTGATTCTACATTAGATGTGACGACTACTTTAAGTTCACGTTACAATTCGTAAAACGTATACTAAAACACAACTAGTAGTAGCGAAATGTAGTTTTTTTTTTTTTAAGTATATTTTTTCGGGCTTTTTTGCCTTTAATGTACAGGAAGATAGACAGGAAACAGGCAGAGAGAGGGGGAATGACACACAGGATAAGACCGCTCGACTCGGGATTCGAACCGGGGTCACCTGCAACGAGGACTATAGCCTCAACATATGGGGCGGGTGCGCTACCCACTGAGCTATGCTCAACCCACGAAATGTAGTTTACCCTCAACAGGAGTCCAGGCGGTGAAAGCCAGACAGAGAGTAAAAGTCCACAAATCCAGTTTAAACATGTCTGCGACAGAGATAGAGAGGCAGAGGTTTTGTGTCTTAACTCTTGCTGAATAATGACTCAGTCCAATTTCATTCTGTGTTTTTAAACGGGCAGAAAAAAACACTTCTGGACGTTTCCTGTCTGTTACTGTTCGTAGGGAACACACACACACACACACACACACACACACACACACACACACATTCTCATTAGTCTGTGTGTGTGTGTGTGTAACGTCCTTCCACGTGGATTTGTCTGCTTGGAAGCAGAAGAACCATGCTCAGGCCTTTACGCTCTGTCACGCTTCCTCAGTGACATCAAGCAGACATCACCAAGGTTACAGAAACTAAATAAACAAACACACGGTTGTATCTCCGCCCCTTCATATTCCAGACAGTTGAGTCACTGAGTGTCTATCAAGAAGAACAAAAGAGGTCATGACACAAACTGAAACCGAAAGAGAGCAACACTGCAGCTGTTTCCTGCTTCATTGTCTTTTAGCTCCTGATCTGTTTTTTATTTTATTGCTTTTTCCTGGACCTCTGGAGAGTGAAAGTGAACAAAAGTGAATGTTTTAATTTACAACTGACAGAATTGCTTGACAGTGGTGAAGAGTAAGTCATTACAGTACTATGTTTTTCTAGTTTTATTGCACTGCATCTGTGTTTGTTATTACACTACTGAACAGTGATGGAGTGCAACAAAGTACTTTTACTGCACTTCAGTACAAGATTGGAGTACTAAAGGGCAATATTAAAAATATGCATCACACTAACAGCACAGGGCTTACACATTAAAATCACAGCAAAGTACAAAAGTAAAAAAGAAAAGTGAAGCCACAGTTCAGACAGGTCAGCCAAAACAGAAATGGATCATGGCTACTATAGTGGAGCCGACTGAGATTTAAAAAAAACAAGGATGAGGGAGGAATGTCAAGGGGGCCATATGACGGTTTCAGAGATGAGTCCAAGGCGTGTTTAACCTGGCTGACCCACCTCGTGTTTCCTCACAAACATTCCTACTTCCTGTGATGGGCTTCCTGCATCTTACTCGTCTTGCTGACGCTGCTCTGTTGAAGCCACGAAGGTCAGCCAGTTTTTATGTAAATGAAATGACATTTTATGCTTTTTGTATAATAATTATTTATGTATGACAATGAATATCATAATGTTGCATTATGCATTATATGCATTATATATTTGTTTTACTCACAGCAGCATGGACGGACATTGAGACGTGGAGCTGCAACTACGGCAACCAAACAATGAATGACTAAAAAATAAGTACTTATTGATTTAATAGTTGGCGCTTAATCCATTCGTCTAAGTAGGTATTTACATTTAGACCTTACAGTGTGACACAGACAAGCTTAAGGGTCAAATTAGCAGAGGGTAGGAAGGGACCCCCAGACTTAATTAATTAGGGGATAAGGGTATTGTAAGGTTATTTCAGAGGGGAGGCCCACAGTCTCAAACTCAAAAAAGCCCTGACTTAGATACTCCAGTGCTTGACTCTATGACTATTATGATAACATTAGCCTGTTTGATATTTCAGTCGTCCAGTTTGAAATATATAACAAAAACTAGCAGATGGATTGTCTTTAAATATGGTTCAGACATTCACGTTTTCTTCTTAATTATAGAAACTGTCCTGACTCATCCTGTAACACCATGTCAAACAATTTCTTTGTCTTACATAACACCATCAAATCTCATGTCTGGATTAGTCATTTAATCTACTACGCTGTTTACTATTCATGGCTGGTTAAACAGGTCTTTCCTCATTATTCTTTAATAACTTTTACTACCTGTTGAACGTCACAGGAAAATTCCTTCCTATCGTTTATCTTTCCACACTGAGGTCACACCGTCAACTGTGTAAAAGCTCAGTCAGCACTAATACTTTAGATTTACTGATTAAAAACACATACACATCTAAAAAATGGAGCTATTTTTAGACATCCAAGTTACATATAAACATTATTTTATCTTATATTCTCTTTTCTTGTCTGCCTTTTTATTGTATTTCATTATTTTCATATATAGATTTATAAACATTGTATGAGTGCCATACTATGAATGCTTTATGTAAACAAATGTAAATCTATATAAAATGCACTTTTGCGACAAACATGGGTAAAAAAAATAATATTGATGATTTCAGCTTGAATTTAGGACTGGCTTCACATGAAACATAATCATTTAAATTATTCTTTTTAAACTGTTGTATGTAAATCATCTGCTGATCGAATCTCTTAAAGTAGGCCTGTTCCAAAATGTATGGTATTTGAACCACGCAAAAGCTTTTTTTTTATCTTTCTAATTTTCCTTGACATAGTGGTTGAAAACATTTTTATTTTCGAAACTGGTGTAGCCTGAATAGAAATGCAAGGGACTTTTTGAACAAATACTTAAAAAGAGGGTGAGGTGCAGGCAGATGATGATGTTAAGAGAGCCAACTGTCAATCAACATCCACAACGTCAAAGCTACTATAAGTCTTCAAATCTTATTAACTGAGTAATAATTTCCAAAATGACCACCGGTACACTTATAAGAGGGCCTGAATTTAGAGATGGAGACCAGAATGACTCATTAAGGAAAATGATTAACTTCGTATTTCTAGAGAAAAGGTGAAGCCTCTTGAATGGGAGTCAGATGAGGGATCCAGTTGCCGCCAGTGACACTTTAACGTACTTCAGCCTCAAGTGGTGGTTGTTACCATTTGGTTTATGAACAAATACCAGCCAAACTAATGGCATTGCTGTCATCACCTGTTCTTTGTGTGTGTTCCTAATTAGCAAATATTAGCATGCTAAATAATAATAATAATATAATAATCTTTATTTATATAGTACTTTCCAAAGCAAATGCTACAAAGTGCTTTCAAGGTAATAAAACAGAAGAGATTACAAAAGAGAGACAGAAAGAGTAACTTCTAAAAATAGAACAGCGTGAAGATAGCTCAACAACAGCTTAAAATAAAAGAATATTACAGAGATTAAATGAGTTAAAATAAAACCAATTAAAAACAATACTGTAAAATCCTTTAAAACCTGATAAAAGGAAAACACTGATAACTGATAAAAACAAATGTGTGCACAACCTCTGCATTAATATATTACAAGAATGCCATCCTAAAAAAGTAGGTTTTTAACTGTTTTTTAAATGTTGACCCTGACGTAGACAGGAACAATTAGGAGGACTTGATTGGAAGATTTAAGATCAAGTACAGGCTCATTGAATTTTGAAAGGTCTGTTTTATATTCTGGGGACAGTCCAAGTTGGGTTTTAGAAGAAAACAGCAAAGCAGTAAAGAAGTCATTGCTGCAGATGATGAGAAGCTCTCTTCTTTGCTTTGGCTCGACCTGCAAAAGAACCAGAAGTGAGAAAGTCTTTCTTTAGTGGAATCAATTCAATTACATTTTTAAAAACTAGAGTTTATTTCCACAGAAACAGCTTTTGAATCATTCGGTCAAAGCTTTACTACACCTGTCATCATTTTGACGAGCTGTCACTGACCCTGAGGTTCAGGTAGGGGGCATCAGTGCACAATGAACGCTTAGCTTTGCTCTTTGTTCTTTCATTTCCTGATTTATACCAATGTTGCTATGACAACCGGCTCTGCTAACCTCACACTTTCAACCACAGTCATAGCCTTTGCTTCCACACAAAGTGGGTCAACAGATTCTCAATGTCACGATTACCAACCTATGTTGCTCTGGAGCATGTTAACTTCAAAAAATAAGACCATAGTCTGTTAGCAGTCGGACAACTTCACTACAAAGCTTTTAATATTAAGTTATATCATTACTGAAGGGATTCCTGACAGTGTCACTGCTTGTACGCTTCAATCATTTTCAATACTCCTAGTCCTCTGGAGGGTGGGGGGGGGGGGGGGGTCATTGGGCAAGAGGGTACACCCTAGACAGGTCGCCAGTCAATCACAGCTAATATAGAGCCAACTTAGAGTAGACATTTTCAGGCGTTCTTACCTCGAGCCCACTTCCGGTAAATGATTATAGACATAATAAGGATGGCATTGTAGAGGACGATCAGCAGGATGGTGCACACCAGCCTGGGCATAGTCATGACATGAGTACGAGGAGTAGGAGGGATGTCTGTGAGGACGAAAATAAATATCTCAGTTCAAAGATTGCAAGTCCATTGCATGTCACAGTGAATGAAATCCGATCAAATCTTTACAATCTGTGTTGGACTTTGAGATGTGTCAAACCAGGGAAAACCTAAAACTGTGATCTTTCATCAGACTATAATTATAACACTGAAATCTCAAACAGCATTTCTATGTCAGATTAATAACTAGAAAGACAAACTAGACAAAAAAATGATGACAGAGAAATAGTTCTGGGGCTTTTGTCTTGGGAAACTCTGCAATGTGAGGGTCGAGAGCTCAATAAGAATACCAGAGGTGTTAGCTTTGCAAGCAGGTCCTAGTCAGAAGTTACATAAGTGCATAACCTGAAAAATGTGTAAAACAGTACAACAAGGCAAATACAAGGTAAAAGTTGTTCATCAATCTGCTTAACCTATTTTTGGGCACAAAAATGTGGTGTCTGATAAGAGGCTTATCAAATGCAGCTTTCCACAGACAAATGTTTATCATACTAAACAATGGAGCTGACATCCTGTCACACACTCGCTGTATTTAGGTAACATCATCACCTCTCACAGCCAGCAAACTCTGTGGAGACTGTCCTTCTGTGGGATGTTCACACTTGTAAAGGCCTTCATCAGACTTGGACACCGATTCAAGGGTCATCTGTCCTATTGTTTGAGTCCCGATGAAATTACCATCTTTGTAGAACTTTGCAGAGAAGTTTGAAGATGAGCTCTTTGCATATTTTTCCCTGTAGGAACAGCGGAGGGTCACTTTATCTCCTTTTGTTACAGGAAGTGCAGGACTCTCCAGGATCACAACACCAACTGAAATACAAAAGATACAGACCATAGCACCACTGGTCATACAGTTGCGTTTTTTAATCTTGACATTTATAGCTCTGAGTCTGTGCAGCTGCAGATATTAAAGTGTTTTCTGTAAGTGCTAATACCAAAATGACATACATAGTGTAAAGATAGAGTAAACATGTTGGGGGGGGGGGGGGGGGTTTATTTTAGTGGCATTCTGCCACTTACTGTAGATCATGAACACAATGGCTCCAGACATAATTAAAGATCCCCTCAAATCCCCCTTGTGTATGTTGATGTCAGAAACCAGTTGTGATGTCTCAAATCCTCCTTGCTCCAGATTCTATGTGAGCTCAGAGAAATCATTCCATTTATCCATCAGCAAATTAATGCTGACCTTGGCTGGGAAAAGTAGAATGAATGTAGTTTTTAGTGTGTGCAGGCTTTAAATGTAGGAACCCATTTTGTGGCCGACACTCTAATCCAGACAATTCAGGAAACATTGATCCTGATCATTTTTGTTCCCATCTCTTTCCTCTTTCAGCAAAACATCTGACCTTACCACAACTACCTTACTGCTACAGTTCCCCTCCTGCAGTAGACTGTTGGAATGAGAATTTGGATGTTTGAACTTTGGTGAGCAGGATGTATGTGTTTTGGCTTTGTAGGGCAGAGATGACAGTGTAGCTTATGTTGCATGCAGAGTTTATGTCAGATTCTTAAAAGTTTTAACTTCAGCCTTCATAGGGTGTAATTCTGTGCAGAGAGAAATCAACTACAGCTAAAACACACAGATGCTCTAAGACAGTTTGGCATTGCAAGCTTACTGTTCACTGTGACGTCGATAACGTTGCTGCACTCCCTTTGTGGAGACTCACACCAGTACTGTCCACTGTCTTCTGTGTAGGCACGCCTAATGGTGCAGACGGACCCATTTTGGCGACCGAAGTCAACGCCACATTGAACAGACAACTCAGAGGAAGTGTTTCTCTTCACTGTCCAGCTGTCAGAGTTCCCCGGCATTGTACAGTTCAGAGAGATGTACTCATATCGAAAGAACTGAGCTCTGTCAGGATGGATGCTCAATGCGGCTGCTGTGGGTTGAAACAGGAAGTGTTGTTATTTTAATACCAGGTTACACTGTTGGTGTGATTGTCTATAAACAGCAAACCTCATTTTCTCAGAAAATGCTATGGTGTGGTCAGACCTGTGCCTGGAACTGTCATTACATTGTCAAACCACCATCTATTTGCAGGCATTAGAGATGAAACTTGCATGACAGTGATGTGGCTCATTCAATTCCATTGTATTGGCCTGGAGGCAGAATTCTTAAAGACAGATCACTCAAAACCTGGAGAAATAAAGCTAAAAATAGTATGCAAACCTACTAGAGAATACTACTGAATGTAAATGTAAATGAGGTGCCCAGCCCTTTAATTAGCTTCATAAGGACACATAATTTATCTGGTCAAATGTTCTGAAATGTTAGCTGTCTGTTGTGTGTGCCATAAGCTGGTCACAAAAAGACAGTTGTAATAGCAACCCTGTGACATAATATAAACATTTAATTGGTCAATGAATTTTGATTTCAGATTGCTCAAAGTATTTTTAAACTTTTACTAAGTTACACATGACCACCAAAACAGTGCAATATCTAAATCACCAGATAGAATATTGATTGTAGACAATTCTGCAATATAATATATTTTTAAAATTCTTTCTCTTTACAATATCCAACCATGGAAAATACAGTTGGGGCATATAAACTGTGGTTAAGGTTAAGAAAAAGCTATGAAAAGTGAATTCATGAAACTGGCATGAATGTACTTAATAATAATAACAAGCGAGCGAGAGAAAGAGCACTAACCAGAGCACATTTTTTCTTCCCTTTTAACAGTTATAACAAATTGCATAGTTTCAGCTTGCAATTGGTTTCAAATCAAGAAACATTCACCTTAAAGTCTACACATTTTCAAACAAACAATGAGTTGTAGAATCATTTTAGCTGAAGATCAGTCTTTCCAGGTAGGGAAGACATTTGACAGATAGGCAGGCACACTTTCTCCCTATGCAAATTGCAACTTCACTAGAAGGGTGTTACTTTAGAAACAAGAACTACTACCAGTGGACAAAAAAGAGCTGTAGATTAATTATTTGAAGAACAAAAAAATTCTCACAGATTAGTAGGCAGAGTGATGAAATCTCCATGCTGTCTCGATGCTGTATGTGTTTCTTTCAATCACTTTCTGACAGCTGTCTACGCACTTCCTGAGTTCACACCGGATATATATGCCTGCAAGCAGAAAAAAAGCATGCACAGATGGTAGTTACGCAAGGAGTACATTGAAATGTGTCACCTGTCGAAGCATGAATGTATAGACAGGTGACAAATTAAAAGTAAAGGTGTGTGCTTGACCACTACAGTGGGGGGGTCTGGTGGCTCTGATATGCTTTGGGGGCCTTATAGCCTATAGTTTATGCTGCTATAGGCTTAGACTGCCGAGGGACTCCCATGATGCACTGAGCTCCTCTCTCCTTCTCCCTCTCTCTCTCTATCCATCCATCTATAACCATTAACATTCATGTACTATTAATGCATTCAATAACCTGAACTTCTTCCCCGGAGTTGTCTGTGCTTTCTAGTCTCACAGGTAATCTGGGCCTGGAGACGTCCGGATGACAGATTCCAGTCCTGGACCTTCATTGTGCTTCTCTCCTCTATCCTTCCTTTCTCTCCTCTCAACCCCAACCGGTCGAGGCAGATGTTCTCCCACTCTGAGTCTGGTTCTGAGGGTTCTTCCTGTTAAAAGGGAGTTTTTTCTTGCCACTGTTGCTCATGTGGGAATGTTGGGTCTCTTTAAAGTTAAAACCTGAAGAACCTGTTCTATGTGTGAAGAGCCTTGAGATAACTTTGTTGTGATTTGGCGCTATACAAATAAAGATTGTTTGATTGATTGATTGACTGATGAAGCTTCTATGTTTCAGCATTTCAGTGTTTTTAGTACCAAAGTCTTTTTGTTACTATACTTCCACCACAACTCAACAGGAAACACTAAGAGGGAATCTGATGCTAAAAAGACTGTAAATGTGTCAGATATCACTTGATATGACTAACTCACACTGCTGAAGCTCAATAGAAGCTGATCATCTACTTTTGAATGACTGTGTGGACACAGTGGAAAATTACTGGTTACTGACCTAATTTTTCTTTTCTTTTTTTTAAGTCTTGGTGAGGAACGCCATCTGCTGTTATGTTGGAGAAACCACAACCAGCAGTACACAGCTAGTCTACAGCACAGCAGTAGTTTATATGTATGTATTATAACATGTTTAAAGTGAAATAATGATTCAGTCCCTCCAGGAATTCGCGATGTCGCGATCGCAACAATTAACGTAAATTCAACCAATCCGCGCGATTATGTGCGGGCCTTGCAATTTTGTCCAATCACCGCAACTTTTCCGCAAATTGGAGGAGTGAGGTCGGCAAAAAATACCGTCTGCCGCAACGGTAAACTCAACTAACTCTGTGTGTCTGTATCTGTGTGTCTGTGTTGTGTGCATGTGTCTGTGAGGGAGATAAATATTGTGTGTGTCTCTGTCTGTGTATGTGTGTATGTGTTGTGTGTGCATGTGTCTGTGAGAGAGATAAATATCAAATAAAATGTTAAACGATGTGAAAACTGTCTTCAAAACATCAAATTGAATGTGCAATGATATCAGAGATGGTGTGTGTGTGCAATTTTCAATGTCTCCTGCAATTTAATTACAACAAAAGTGCTTAAAACATCGCAACATTTACCGCAATTTTTTAAAAAATGCTGCCACAAAATCAGGCATTTCAGGCAACAATAAGAAAAAAATCCCGCGAAATCCTGGAGGGACTGGAAATATCTTCCAATTTGACTTATCTTTAACTAAACCAGTCCTAAATATTTAAGATCTTCCTCTTCAGTAGTCGTCTTCCCTTTTTTTCTACTTCAGTGCATTTTCTCTTGTCATTCGTCTAGGTTGTCACAACTGAAAAAATTACTGTTATTTCCTGTTTGACGCCAGATAAATGATAGGTATACCGTATACAGGTAGAGAGAAAGAGAAACTGTTACTAGTAGTTTTGGTTATAGGCGGTTGATCAACACAAACAAACACCGATCTTACGATGAAATACATCTTTTGGTACAACTTGCTCATCTTCCTGGCTCTTGCTGACTATGCAGGTAAAGCATGTTTTGTTCTTAGTATATTTCATTTATTAGCGTAGCACGAAGATACGGCCTTTCAGTACATTATATGAAGCTTTAATAAACTTAAAATGATCACGTAACTTACGTGGCATGTGAATATAGTAGAGTGAAATTAAGCAGAAGTTTAAATGATAATACATGTGTAATTGAGTGGCTCCGTATCACAGCAGGAGGCTGGTGGGTGACAGGAAGTTATTTATTTGTAGAATAAGTGTTTTATGACTTTAGGCTGAAAGTTTCGCCGAGTCTGATGATAATCAATGATTACCTGTAAATCGAGTCAAACTGGTTATAACACAACAACTTGGAAATTTACCACCACTACATAGGCCTAAATAGGTTTAGTTTTAACTTTAGTTGAATTTTTTTTCCGAAATGTTTACTTTTCTCAATATACATGTGTTGACTTACCAGAAACCATAATACTACCACGATATTTCATTATTTTACATTGTATTGACTGACTTGTTGACTATAAATCTGTGACCACAATTAATATTTAACGTGCCGTTCTGTAACCAGCTGCTGTCTTTAGTCTTTTAGCATCAAATTCCCTGTCTGTGTTTACATGGCACAGGGATGTGTATGATTATAGAGGGTCAGGGGCTCAAAGATAGAAAAGGGCAGCATGTGCGATTTTTTTGGCATTGTGCTGCAGGCATAATCAACATGAATCAAGTTTAAATATAGATGGTAATATTTCAAACACAGATAACCTAGAGCTTATTTCCCCAGAGTGCTGAAATTACTAAATTATTATTATTATTATTATGTTAGCCCACACAGTAGTAGCAAAGTCACAATAAACTCGTAAACCTCGGACCTGTACTTCAATGCAGAATTGATGTCCGGCAAAAATAGAAGCTGACACACTGACTAAAATAGAGCGTTTTTCTGAAATATTACCCATATTTAAGCACGTTGAATAAGTGGACGGCGACTAGTTAGACCATAACTCACAGGTTCAAGTTGCTCCACTGTCACGTCTCCTCAGTTATCCATGGGGCATATCTCTCTCTCTCTCTCTCTCTCTCTCTCTCTCTCTCTCTCTCTCTCTCTCTGGCGGGGTACGGTAGAATACCATGGAGTTTTTGTACCCCCGTTTTTTTTGTACATCCCTAACAGGAATGTATTAATGTTATTAAAACACACACACACACACACACACACACACACAGAGAGAGGGCACTTTTTAATACGAGGCAAAAAGGGCAGGGGCTCAAGCACCCCTAGGGCCCTATGTGTGCACGTGCCTGATGGCCAGTGTTTCTCTGTTGAGCTGGAAGTATAGTAGTAACAAAAAGGGAAACTACAAAGACTGTAATAATAATAATAGTAATAATAATAATAATAATAATACATTTTATTTATAATGCACTTCTACAAGTGCTCAAAGACGCTTTACAGAGAACACAAAAAATATAGAACAAAGTGGAGTAAACAATGTAGAAGGTTAAAAAGACATGAAATGGAAAGAGGATAAAAAACAGGGCAAGAAGATTTCTCTGAGGATCGGAGGGCAGGGGGGGGGGTGTAGTGTTGGAGCAGGTCTGTGAGGTAGGTGGGGGCCAGGTTGTTAAGTGATTTGTGGTTGAATACAGTGTGAGATGGTGAGCCAGTGCCGTTTTTTGCAGGTGTTCTCGGGAGCGGGTGTGGGTGAGCAGCAGACTTCTGAGTGTATTGGAGTTTATTGAGGAGTTTGGATGATGAGCCGTATAAAATGCTGTTGCAGTAATCTAGTCTGGATGTTATAAAAGCATGAATCAGGGTTTCGGCAGCAGAGAAGAGCGGTGGTGGAGGTGCAGTTTTAAACACTGATGAACTGGTGACGGTTGGTGAGGTAGGAATGGATCCAGGTGAGTGCTGTGCCAGTGATGTGGGCTGAAGATTTCAGTCGGGAAAGCAGGATGGAGTGATTGATGGTATCAAAGGCTGCTGTGAGGTCAAGAAGGATGAGGATGGTGAGGTGACCGGAGTCTGAGGAGAGGAGGAGGTTGTTGGTAATTTTGAGGAGGGCTGTGTCTGTGTTGTGTTGTGATCGGAAGCATTCAAAGAGATTATTGGAGGTGAGGTGGGTTCTGAGTTGAGAGGCTACAGCTAATGTCTCTGCTACAGCACGTTCCAGGACTTTGGACAGGAAGGGGAGTTACTTGGATTGTCAGTGTTGAGATCAGATTTTTTGATGATGGGTGTTATGGCAGCCAGTTTGAGGGTTTGGGGAACAGAACCAGAGCTGAGGGAGGTGTTAATGATGTCGGTGATGAGTGGGGAGATGACAGGGAGGCAGTCCTTAATGAGTTTGGATGGGATGGGGTCCAGGGTGTAAGTGGAGGTTTTTATCCCGGTCATGAGAGTTGTTAACTGTGCTGGAGATATTGGAGAGAACTGTAACAGGGGCTGGATGGTGGCAGGTGGTGAGATGGGAGGGATTCCAGAGGTGTTGAGGTTACTGTAGATGGTGTTTATTTTTGTTTGGAAGTATGAACATCGCAACGCTGAACATCACAGGAAGCTGCTGCGTAAAAGGTGAAGGAACTTGTTTATTTTCAGAGTCTCGTAACAAAAACTTATCTGGGGCATTTTTAGAAAGACATAACTATTTCATAACTTGGGGCTAAATGTTTCGGCTGAGTATAAATCAAGTCAAACCGGTTATAGCTCAACAACATGGGCAGTGGCGAAGTTAGATATGGGCACACACACCAAAAAACCCACAAAAAATGCAGATAAGAAAACACTGGTTTTCTTATCTGCACGTTATGTCAGTGAAAATGTCAGTATATGGGTTAATTAACCTTGTTTCAGTGAGCGACTGAGCTCTAGTTTTTTTTCTCTGTTGTTTATGAAATAATCAGTCTACACACCACCACAGTGAATTTTGTTTGGTCTTGACTCTTGTTTGACACTGCTGGAGGATGGGTAATATTGAATAAGTTCTATTTGTGTATTTGGGATTGGTACATCATGTCACTGTCAGGTGACCATGGCCTTTTGTATATTTAAGATGGCGATGTTCTAGTTGATTTTTAGTCTGAAGAAGAGCGTTGTGCACGAAATACCTGCATTGGGAGCTGCAGTGTGTTGACTTTGAGTGTGTTTTTTTACTAGCAATATGATTTATGACAATTTGATTTTTATAATTTGATTATTATTTATGTTTATTTACTAGAATTGTTTCTATTTTTTATACTTCATTTTTGGTGTCTATCTATCTGTCTGTCTGTCTGTCTGTCTATCTATCGATCTTCATTGTCATTCTACATTGACATGGCTGACATCTGTGTCTCTACTTACTGTCACTTTGTGTTCTATATTACAGGTCTGACAAAAAAATGTCCTACTTCAAAAGATTTTAAGTTGACCCAGTCTGTGGTCGAAGCCGTGGTCAACAAAGACACCGTTCTCCCATGTTTCCCAGAGTTCAAGATCAAAGTCGAAAATGATTTTGTGGAGTGGAGTAACGGAACAAGTGTAGACATTTACAAAGTTAGAAAAGGTAAATCAACAATCCATGTCGACTATAAAGACAGATTATCCATCCCCATAGAAGAACTCAAAGAAGGAAACGCTTCGCTCATATTCCTCAACGTAACGTCATCGGATAAAGGAAAATACTGCTGTTGTATTACCCAGGACGATGTCACAAAATGCACCACTCTGACTCTTGGTAAGCACATTAAACACCTCCTACATTTTCCAAAATTAACATCACCACTGACTCTGTGACCAGTGACTGTTGATCAGTGATATTCAGATCCTTGACTGAAGTAAAAGTACCAATACAACAGTATAAAAATACTCAATTACAAGTGAAAGTACTGCATGAAAAGTCCTATTTAACTAAAAGCACACAGTGGACTATAAAAGTCATTAGTCATAGTGCTGAAATGAGAAATCCACAATTTGAAATAGTTTCAAACATAGAATTTGACACCAGAACAATTTGGTACCGTTTACTGATAAATGAATTATACCTGTATGACTTTATCAAACATGTCTGACTAATTTTGTTTTGTTTTGTTTTTTCATATTTTTTCTGACAGATGTTGTAAGTGAACCACCACCAAAGGAAGAAGAAGAAGAAGAAGAAGGAGGTAAGAAAAACAAAAAACAACCTCTATAAAACAGAGGATTCAAGTGTGTAGCCTAAATGTGAATATTCATCATCATTACTCCCTACTGTACAATTGTGTTTGATATTTTCCTTTGACTTTATTAAATATCTGCAGAGATCACACAGCAGTAGAAACAATATGTCTCTCTTCAAATCAAGAGAGGTTCTATGCACATTTACACATGAGATACAGCAGCAGTAACTAAATTATTTCAATCTCCCAACAGGCAGACGGGATCAGCCAGTCTCTAACGGTAATAAATGTTTATTCTATACTACTATAAATTTAAACTGAAACTCAGATTTATTCCAGTTTGTTGTTTAAATGCAGTGTTTTACAATATGTGCTGCGGAGGCATTACTGTGCACAGCAAAGTGTTTCCACATGTCAAATGGAGGCTCTCTAGTTGTTAAAATAAATAATGACCTGAAGTTGTATGTATATGTCTTTCATTATGTAGTAAATAATGTAATACTGTTTACACAGTAACTTTTGGTCAATCTGCAGTTCACCTTGAATTCAAGTTTTTTTAAAATTTCAGATACCAACAAAGTTCAGCTTATGTTTGACGGAATTTTTACTCTTTGCATCATGGTGTTTGCGGCTTTCATCATCAACAGACATTTGGCACGTAAGTAATCTATTTCTACTTCCCAACCTTGATGCTGAACTTGCTATAATTCCAATGTCATTGTTTGATATTTTTTATAGAACGCCTCCTGCAGTAATCCATCGGATCATTACTGTTTTACAGCATTAAATATAATGCCAGTGTCTATGATCCCACAGGATAAAGAAGAACAAGGACAAGATACACAACGTCTATTTAGAGTCTGCTACCAGAGGAATCATTCGTCACTGCTGAGCTGTTGTTTATGATAACAGACTACATCATATACACAGCTTCATATGTTCCAATTAAATACTATAACACTTCTTTTGAAATAATAAGTACTAAATCTGGGAAATCTACTGTCACTGCATTGATATAACTGACGTTTTGATTATTTAACTATCTTTTAAAACAAATTTAAATCAATGTTTTTTTTTCTTATTGGTGAACTGAGCAGTCCATAATGAGCACACTAAACAAATTAACTCTTTTTCTTCTTGTCTCAATTTATGTAACTCTCTCTTTATAGGAATCAGTGAAACTCCTCACTGGTACCAAAAAGAGAGACCACGTCATTCCTGTATAATTTTGTTCTACACTTTCTGTCCTGCTTCCAGTGACCCAATCCCAAACCCCTCCCTACCCACTACCACTTCACTACCAAGTGTCACTCCAAATAAAGTTACATTGGCAGCTGTGGAGGGCACTTTTAATGAAGGAGGGAGGATGTTAATGGATAGCCAAATTATGGGATGCACTTGCCATGCTACCGGAACAAGGAAGCAGCCGTCACAGTGGCGACAGACAGACACTTGCATAGCTGTTATGCTTTTAAGGTCTACCTTATTTATTTTTCTAGTTATTGGAAATTAGATCTGACTTTAACTTAATTAATTTATTAATTTATCATCCATGTCCTTTGAATCATGCTCTTAACAGGTTTTTTATATTGGTATTTTAGTGGTCCTTTTGGTGGCCTTTTTTAATCTTGTTTTACTTTTCAAATCCTGACCAGTTAGTCTTGCCAGCACCTGCCCATGTCTGCTTTCGTGGTAATTCAAACTGTCTGCTGTCATTGAAGTTTGTATGTATGTATCTGTTTGAATGTTGAGGTGCCCTCTCCTGAAACTACAACCAAATCTACCTTTGGGTATCAATAAAGTTACCTTGACCTTGTTTCACACTTTACACAGCCTTATGAGCTGCCTTGTCTTTTCCATATGAACACATAACATTTTAAAACCATGAGAATGGTGATATATGAGATATGAGGTAACTGACTTGTTTTTATTATTTGTTTTGATGTAGACTGCACATGCATACAGTAATTTGTGAGTTTGTTTCAAGTCAAGCAACCTCAGGGCAAAATGAAACTTTTGAAAACTTTTCCCATCACACATTCTGATGTTTTGTTAAACTGTGAAGTTTGCTTCATTCAACTGTTGCCCATGCACTTCCTGTTAGGACAATCGTTGACTATGCAAACTCGCCATGTGAGTGTTTCACAGTCCACTTACACTCTCACTAATTTGAATGGGATGATCTTGAGCATGGAGAACCCCCACAGGAGCATGCAAACAAAGAGGATAGGGTGAGCAGTTAGGTTCTGATTTTGGACTGGGACATTGTTTTTCACAATCAAGGTTTTATAACAGTTCTACTCTAATAAAGGGAACAATTAATATTTGGTTAAAGATTGTTACCACCTGGCTCAAGGATGGCAATCAGAGGGGAGGTCACACACAGATATTTACATCCCCAAAAAATAATTTATTTAACTCAGACAAATAAATATGAACTAACTAGCAGGGTATGCAAAATAGGAAAGGCATCAGTAGTGATTAGCCGTGTGTGGATGAGTGAAAACATGATGTAAAGTGTGTTGGCAACCAGACAAGGGGAAAAAAAGACTGAGGGACCTGCTGTGGGCCCAGATGAGAGAGAGAGAGTGTTTCCTAGAAAGGCACTCTGTTTATACCCTCTGGAAGTCCCGCCTAGAGAGGCAGGTACAAGTGCCAACTGTATCTGCAAAAATAATCAGAGCATGTCAGAGAACCAGGCAGCGTGTGAAGGGCCATCATAAGATACAGCTAAATATTTTGTAGCATTCAATGACTGTAGGATGAAGGAACTTGGGTGCAACTGTTCTCTCAGGTGATTGATGAAATGATTTTATTTCACGATGTCAGTATGAAGAAACTGATGTGGAATTTGGTCTCAATGTTAAAGAAAGTGACTTGCTCTGATTCTTTTTTTTAAGTCTTGGTGAGGAATGTCATCTGCTGTTATAGTGGAGAAACCACAACCAGAAGTGAGTATTGGAATTTAAATGTGTTTTTTGTAAACATAACAAAATCCCCAAAATTATGAGTTGGCAAAATAATTTCATAGGTAAATGAAACATGTAGAAATGTCTTTTTTAAAGGGTTTTTTCTGTTATTAAGCAACAGAAAGTTTTTCTCAACTTGTCGTTTGCGTAATAGATTATATAACAATGAGTCACTGTGATTGGCTGTTTGACTGCAAGTAATGTTAACTCAGGAGAAATTGAAAGAGAAAGTGTTACAGCAGTCGAATGCACGGGTACATAACAGATGTTCGATCGACTGTAACCATTTAAAGGGTAAAACAAACAAACACCGATCATGAAAATCATCTTTTGGAACAACTTGTTCACCCTTCTGGCTCTTGTTGGCTATGCAGGTAAAGGATTTTAAAATTTTAATCTCTTAAGAATATATATTTCTTACTGAGGAGTTGTGATATTTACTATCGCAACTCCTCAGTCAGCAGTAAATGACTCCTCGTAAATCTGGTCAAACTCATTTTAACTCAGCAACATAATGATTTGCCACTCAGTAAAAGTCTTGATTGTAAAATGTCAGTCACATTAAATCAACTCTTAAAACACATATACTTTACTATACATTGTTCATTTCACCACTCTCATACAGTATGAGGCGGGCTGACCATCGGGAAATTCGGACTTTTCCCGAACGGCCGCTCTATTCCGGCCCTCACCGGCCGGTGGTCGGAGCGTTTTTTTTTTTTTTTTTTTAAATTAATGATGTTAATAAAGCGGAGCCACAGCAGGCTGCCCTCACAGCCCCGGCCGCAGGTAGCACAGAGTCGGTGGGACGTCAGACCGGATCAATCTAATGTTTTGCAAATTAAGGGGGGGAAACGAGCGGCCCCTCCCAAATTGAACTGATCCATGTTTCCAGACATGCATGTTTCTGTCAGAGGCTAAATATGATTGGCTCGGCTGCTCAGTCAGTCATTAAAGTATTTTCCTGTTTTGTTAGAAAAAAAGAGAGAGAAGGTCCGGATGGTATTGAGCAAGCATGGCGAAAAGAAAGAGACAAGAAAAAGAAATGGGTGGAGCGGAGAAAGTAAGGGCTAAAAAGAAAAAGTTGTTAGTACAGGATGCAGCCAAATGTGACTGCAGCCCCTCAACGGCTGCATCCTGTACTAACAACTTTTTCTTTTTAGCCCTTTCTTTCTCCGCTGAGTGTGAGTGAGTGAGTGTGTGTGTGTGTATGTTGAATGTATGTGCTCTAACACTGTGAATTCTTTACAACAGTGCTTTAACATTTATCATTGTTGCTGTTATTGTTATTATTAGCAAACACAGCCAGTATAAGTCAGGACAAAGAAACAGATGTGGAGGGACAGAAGTGTAGTGGAAAAGCGCCAAAGTGTTTTATTCTAACAATATGATTTGTGACAATTTGATTATGATTATTATTATTTATTATTTGATTATGTCAGACCTGGACGAGAATGAGGACTCAGATACAAAGGCCGGACTGTTAGGCAGACTTTATTAGATTCCAACCTTCCTGACAGAGCGACAAAAATAAACAGGGAGAAAATCTAGTAAACAAAAACGCTCCTAACAAGGAAGAAAAAGGCCCTAAAAAAAAATTAAAAAAGATTCACTCACAGGGAGGCAAAAACACAGGCTTACATGACAATAACAAGGCTTAGGATTAACATGGACTGTGGAGACTGGCTGGGGTGCACGACAGAACGAGACACTCTGGCACAAGACAAGGGAAGACGCAGACTATAAAACACATGAGGGTAATGGGGAACAGGTGGACACAATCAGGAATCAGGGAAGACAATCAGACCGGTGACACATGAGGAAGGGCAAGTGACCTGAAACGAGAGGAGAGTTAATTTTCAAAATAAAACAGGAAGTCACGAGACAAAACCCCAGGATGAGACAAACCTCACCGCGGTGTGACAGATTATTATTTATGTTTATATACTAAAATTGTTTCTATTCCTTATACACTTCATTTTTGGTGTCTATCTATCTATCTATCTATCTATCTATCTATCTATCTGTCTGTCTGTCTGTCTGTCTGTCTATCTATCGATCTTCATTGTCATTCTATATTGACATGGCTGACATCTGTGTCTCTACTTACTGTCACTTTGTGTTCTATATTATAGGTCTGACAAAAAAATGTCCTACTTCAAAAGATTTTAAGTTGACCCAGTCTGTGGTCGAAGCCGTGGTCAACAAAGACACCGTTCTCCCATGTTTCCCAGAGTTCAAGATCAAAGTCGAAAATGATTTTGTGGAGTGGAGTAACGGAACAAGTGTAGACATTTACAAAGTTAGAAAAGGTAAATCAACAATCCATGTCGACTATAAAGACAGATTATCCATCCCCATAGAAGAACTCAAAGAAGGAAACGCTTCGCTCATATTCCTCAACGTAACGTCATCGGATAAAGGAAAATACTGCTGTTGTATTACCCAGGACGATGTCACAAAATGCACCACTCTGACTCTTGGTAAGCACATTAAACACCTCCTACATTTTCCAAAATTAACATCACCACTGACTCTGTGACCAGTGACTGTTGATCAGTGATATTCAGATCCTTGACTGAAGTAAAAGTACCAATACAACAGTATAAAAATACTCAATTACAAGTGAAAGTATTGCATGAAAAGTCCTATTTAACTAAAAGCACACAGTGGACTATAAAAGTCATTAGTCATAGTGCTGAAATGAGCAATCCACAATTTGAAATAGTTTCAAACATAGAATTTGACACCAGAACAACTTGGTACTGTTTACTGATAAATGAATTATACCTGTATGACTTTATCAAACATATCTGATTAATTTAGTTTTGTTCTGTTTTTTCATCTTTTTTCTTACAGATGTTGTAAGTGAAGATGTAAAACCAAAACCAACACCAAAAGAAGAAGGTAAGAAAAACAAAAAAACAACCTCTATAAAACAGAGGATTCAAGTGTGTAGCCTAAATGTGAATATTCATCATCATTACTCCCTACTGTACAATTGTGTTTGATATTTTCCTTTGACTTTATTAAATATCTGCAGAGATCACACAGCAGTAGAAACAATATGTCTCTCTTCAAATCAAGAGAGGTTCTATGCACATTTACACATGAGATACAGCAGCAGTAACTAAATTATTTCAATCTCCCAACAGGCAGACGGGATCAGCCAGTCTCTAACGGTAATAAATGTCTTTTCTATACTACTCTAAGTTTAAACTGAAACTCAGATTTATTCCAGTTTGTTGTTTAAATGCAGTGTTTTACAATATGTGCTGTGGAGGCATTACTGTGCACAGCAAAGTGTTTCCACATGTCAAATGCAGGAAATCCACAATTTGAAACAGTTTCAAACATAGAATTGAATTGAAGTAGAATGATCATTGTAGACTCAGTCCTCTGGTGCAGAGACAGTGATCAAACCTGATGTGATGAAATAGATGTGCAGGAATTTATAAATCTATATTTGTTGTTATGAATATATTCAATAATAACCTGTGCATGACTTTATCAAACATGTCTGACTAATTTCACTCTTTTCATCACTTTTTTAACAGAAGTAAAACCACCACCAGAAGGTAAGAACTGAAAAAAGAAAAGAAAAAAAAAAAAAAACCCACATCCTCATGAACAAAGTACATACTGTTACTCACTCTGATTGGCTGTTCCTTCATGTGATTGATCATGTGATTACTGGAGAGCTGCTGTGATGGTGGTTTTTGAAGAAAACACATCAGAAAATAGAAAGTTACTGAGAAAAAAGTACATTTATTTTCTTATTATTCTTCACAGTTGTGTTGTTGTCATGTTTATATCTTTGATGACTGAGTTGTGTGAAAGTATGTGATGTAAGTCATGTAACGTCTCAGAAAAAAAACAGATTATTAGCATTTATTTACCCTCTTTGTAGCTTTTGTTTTGAGTACAAAATGATTTAAGGTTTATGAAACTACTCATTGCCAGCAAATTATTTCATATTAAAACCATTGATTTAGTAGAACGACAGATTGTACGTGTATATGAAATAGTGAAATGTTTGACAGCGCTGTAAGAAAACAAGCAGTTATAAATAAGGTTGCATAGACAGTTCTGTAGTACACTGGAAAGTTTAACAAATGCAATAAATAATAATTATTATTATTTTAAACCTGCAGAGCAGCCTGTTTAACTCCCCAAACTCAACTCAGCCTCTCTTTTATTCTTCCAGATATTTACAGTTTTTGGAAAACAACTGAAGGATATATTACTATTGGTGGTGCTCTTCTTCTTATTGGTGCTGGTGTAGGATTCTTCATCTGGTGGAAACGTAGACAACGTAAGTCACTTATTTCTGCCTCACATTTTTTGACATTAAACTCATTAAAGTTCAGTTTGAATATGTTGAAACATGATATACATCCATATTAATCTGCACAGTATTCTAGGAATTATTTTCATAATTTCATGATTTACATCTGCTGCCAAACATTTAGTATGAAGAGAGTAAGTTGTGTGTTCCTGAGTTTATGTCTGTTCATATTTAACTTATATATTGGGGTCAAGACTCCACAATTGGCTGATTTCATAGGAATTGTTTCATCAGTAGAAAGTATTCAGCCCAACATCACCAATCACACATTTGGCTCAGGAGAGTTACAATCTGTACTTTGATACACAACCTCGATCATCAGACCCTCAATTAAGAAAAAGAAAAACTCTTCCTGAATCATTCCTTTAAAGGGAAAAAATGAAAGGAAGTTCAAGAAGAGCAACAGAGGATGTAGCAAAGTATACAACAGTGAAGAGTGAAAATCATCTGTCAATCCATACACCTGATTGGATATTCCTTCATGTGATCATTTGAGAGCTGAACACAATCTTTGTCTAGGCGCCAACACCTCCAGCACCTCCATGACCTTTACCTTTATCTTTACCAAATGTTTCAGTTCTTATACTCAACTATATTGTAGTCACCATGCACAGATATTATAGAAAAATAATTGAAAATGTTGACAGAACATGACAAAACATTACCAATGAATGTGATTTGGGTTCTGCAGTGTTCTGTGTGGAGATACTGTTGCTTTATTACTGTCAAACTGAATTAACTACTGAATTAACTCAAACTAATAAATCATTTCCATTACCTCACACAGGACGCGGAGTTCAGAGACAGCAAAATCGTCAAAATTCTGGTGAGTCTTCATTTTCATTTAATTTCCTTTATATATTTGAATGTTTTGCAGGTGGAGTCCAGTATTAAGCCGACTGTGTCCTTGTTAGTGTGTTTTCTAAAACACAGAGGAGTCCCCTGTATTTAACCATTAAAAGCATTACATAAATCTTTATCTTTATTTTTTTAGCAGGAAAAAACAACAGAGTACAACAATGTAAAACCATTACTATCTGTAGGTCTAACTCAGTTCAGAAAGTGTTTCAATAGAATGGTTTATAACACACTATATTCAATCAGGCTTATAATGTACAAGCAGTTATGTATAGTAGGCCTAGTTGTCAACAACAATTAATGTTTCTATGACAACATTTTATATTCTGTCTGTGTTTTACTATATTGTCATTCTTCTATTTATACAGCAGCTCTCAGTAATAGGTGTCCATAGGTGTTGACAAATGCATCAAAATTAATCAATAAATACTTAATATAAACTGATAAATACATTATATTGTTATATAAACCATTCATTGACTGTTTGTATACTGTACTGCTTGTAAATGATAAATATAGTGGTGGAAATGAACAGTACATTAACTGAAGTTCTATACTCTGTGGTGAGTTATTCTCTTAAATGGCTCCTCTGCAGGGACATTCATTCTATATAAGACTACATGTTTTCAGCAGGCCCATAAGGACAAAGCCCACACAAGAGTGAAGAATGATAATGAATGTACTATCCAATCCATAGACCTGCTTGGCTTTTAATTCACGTGATAAATCATGTGATCACTGAAAGCAGTCATTGTCTAGGCAACCAAGTAGCACACCTCCACCTAAGACCAGCCCCATGTAACCATCATTATTCCCTTAAACAACTGTTAAAGCTCCCTTACTCAACTGTAGTGTAGTTGCTATGTTGACAGAGGACATGGCAAAGCATTGTCAGTGAATGTAATTCAGGTTCTGTCAAAGTGAATTAACTAAGAAAAAAACCTTCATTGTCTCACACAGAGAATCCACGGGGAGGCCCACCGCAGGGCCAACAGAGACGGTTAGTAGAGGATCATACAACAGGGGCAAGACCATGGAGGGATTTGGAGACAATTAGGAGAATTTTGAATGTTATCCTGTAATGAATGGGGAGCCAGTGGGGGTGATGTGGTCTTGTTTTTGGACCTTGTCAATAACCAGACAGCAGCATTTTTTGATCAGTTGTAGATGGGAACTGGTAGATTGAGAAATTCCATGCTGAGTTACAGTAGTCCAATATTCATATTATCTCAGTGTGTAATATGTTAGTGTTTTGTAGCAATGAACCACATTTCTCTCAGCTTTACAGAGCTTTATAGTTGAGTTTCAGCTCATTGTTCAGCTGTCTGGCAGCAACTTTACTGTTTTGGTTCAATCTCAGCGCTCCCATATCAACGTTTTCAGATGGCACAGTCACACTCACTAAACTCCTGTTAGGCACATTTCTCTATATTTTGTAATGAAAATGTTTTGTCTTTGTTTTTTGTTTTTGTTTTGTTTTTTTACCTCAGACAACCTGAAAATTTTCCAATGTTGCCCCTGGATCATGAACCCAGACCTCGTGAGTCTTCATTATTCTTCATAAAGTCCACCATTTGAAAGCAGTACATAAATGGTTTATATATGGTTTATTACACAGTATAATGCAGTGTTAGGATACAGTGATTATCAACATCTATCATTTCAATATAATTTCTATAATGACAACATATTCTATATTATTCAATTGTGTTTCATTATAATGTCATTCATCATCTGTTTATATAGCTATTTCAGACATTTTAAGTGTTAAGTAATTCAGCAAATATAATTCCTTCTCTGATGACATATTTATATTACTTACATTTTACATTTTTTAAGTTTTCATTTGTTATCTGTTTATATAGCAGCTTTCAGTTATGAGTGTCCATAGTAGGAGATAAAATTGTTGACAAATATAACAAAAATGAATCAATACATTATAGTGTTATATAAACCATTCATTGACTGTTTGTATACGGTACTGCTTATGAATGATAAATATAGTGGTGGAAATGAACAGTACATTAACTGAAGTTCTATATTTTGTGGTTTTGTCAAACTGAATTAACTAAGAAAAAAACCTTCATTGTCTCACACAGAGGATCCACACGGAGGCCCACAGCAGGACGAACGGGATGTTGAAGCAAATCTTCGTGAGTCTTCATTTTCACTTCTTTTCTCCATAAAATGCTCATTTGAATGTTTTGGAGGTGGAGTCCAGCATGAAGTCAATTGTGTCCTTGTTTGGTACATGTTGACTCTTCCAGAACTCAAAGCGGTCCCCCTTATTTATCATTTAAAAGCAGCACATAAATGGTTAATAAATGATTTATAACACATTATAATGTAGCTATAACAACATTATAACGATACAGTGATTATCAACATCTATAATTTCACCTATGACAACATATTCTATATTATATTGCATTAGTGTTTTTGATGTTTTTGATGTATAAAGTTGCTGACAAATACATCAAAATGAATCAATAAATATTAAATATCAGCTGATAACTACATTATAGTGTGATATAACCCATTTATTAACTGTTTGTATACTACTTATAAATGATCAATACAGCAGCACTTTAAGTAAGCTGTCACCAATACAGAGATAGAAATGACCCCTCAAGTAATCATGTGTGCATCCACAAACCTGAGTGGGGGAGGTGCTGCATACAGAAAACAATTAAACTAGAAAAACTGAAAAACTTTTGAATCTGACAAATTATCTGTTATCTAGTTACACTGAGTTGATAATAAGATTAAATAAATTATAATTTCAATACGTTTAGATGTGTGTGATAGGTCCATCTACAGCAGTGTACCTCCTTATTAATTAGCCCACAATCCTGAGAATGAACTATGTACTGGACAAATTTTACTCACAATTTATGTCCAATGACAACGTATATTGTCGAGGCAGGAAGTTGTGTTCCTGATTTTGTCATTGAATGTAATTTGGGTTTTGCAGAATTGGCCAGTAGCAGTGTTCTGTATGGAGATGGTGTCACTTTATTACAGTCAAAGTGAATTAACAAACCTTCATTGTCTCACACAGAGGATCCAGCAAATCAGGGAGACAACATGGAGACGGAAAATCTGGAGCAACAACCAAGTCAGCACACACCACCAAAGATGGGGACAAAGAGTGCAAGACACAGGAAGCGCCGTTCGCGACTGAATTCAGACGGTCACAAATCAAGGTAAAAAAGTAGCTCACCATTAGTGATGTTAAAACAAAACATTTGTGGCAGCTTTAAGCTAAGTGTAGCGACTACTTTTCCAAAAGGCTGCTGAGAGACTTAGTAGGCTCTTATCTGTGACACGTCCACGAATCATACTGAAGTCCAGATGACGTTTTACTGAAGTTTATTGAATGAAAAAATTAAAAAGGACTGACAAGCAGCTGTTCCACAAACATATAAAAACCCTGATGTGATCCGACTGTGAGACTAAAGTGATGAAAGACGATGGTGATGATGACGACGATGGTGACGGTCAACAGAAAATATCGGAGCTCTACTAACTCCCTTTGTCCAAATCTCCCGCCGCTACCCAAGTGAACAAGTAAAATAAGAGGAAACCACACCCATGTGTCAATCAATGCATGTGACGCATTACGTGCAGCCCAAGCAAATATAAACATAAACAAAACATATTTTGGTTCCAACACTACGGTTTGTTGTATGTAACACTGCATCAAAATAACAAATTGTGAACCCAGTGTTTACTCAAGTACTGTATTTAAAGCAGCTATAATCAATATTTTTATATAACTCCACATTCCGATCTATCAGAGTGTGATATGTGAGAAAAGTGACTTTGCAGCTCCTCTCAGCTTTACGGAGCTTTACAGTTGAGTTTCAGCTCATTATTTAGATGTCTGGCTTTGCTGTTTTGGTTCACTCTCAGTGTTTTATAGCGTTGTTTTGTCTGCAGCAGGAAACTGTTTTTAGAGAAAAAGCACTGAAAACCAACTGTACACTACCTGCTCAGCACCAAATAGAAAATAGTTTTTGAGCCAAGTTTGTGGGATATTTTGTAATGAAAATGATTTTTGTGTTTTTTTGTTGTTTTTTTACCTCCGAACAAGTGATGTGGATGCCAAACCAACAGTCTCCAGCAGTGAACCAAATCCTCGTGAGTCTTCATTTTCACTTCATGTCCTCATAAAATGTTTATTTTAATTTTTTGCATGTTGTGCTACAGTTATAAGCAGCAACTTATTTTATATTATTCCAATTGTGTTTTATTATTTACCATATGTGTGCCTCCGTAAACCACACTGGGGTGGATGCTTGATACAGAATAGTCATGTGTCAGCTTGTTTACATGAATGATGACAGCTGGCTCTTGTCTGAGAGCTGCTTTATTAAGATTATTTTGTATTTTTATTTTTAAATGTAACAATTCACGTTGCTTAATATGTGAAGAAAAAAGGCACACATGCAAATGTTAAAGTAGGCTACGGGGCACATCCGATATCTGCTGCCACTTGCAATGAATAACTTGGACGATAAATCTGTCCACATACCAATCAATATTTCTTCTATTATATTTCTGTTATATGAAACAATATGTATAATACAAATATAACTAACTGCAATCATGGCTGGGTTATGGATCATTGAATATGTTACTTTGGTGGTATATGGGGAGTGACTGGGGAATTAATTTTCTGAGTTTAGAATATTGTAGGAGGTTAGTTTAAGTATTCCTTGATTTTTGTTTATTAATTGTTTTGTTGTATTTATTTATTTTGTTTTTTGTTGTATTTTATTTTATGACGTGAGGAAGTTGTGAAGAAGGGACAGGACAAAATAAGCTTTCTGCTTCCTCCTGTTACCTCTCCAACACATTATTTTGTTGTTCTGACATTTCATGTTGATGGCTATTTGTAGTTGTTGTTCAAGATAAAACCAAACAATAAACAATCATAGGTGACAAAGTGTTAACTGAAATATCACATGTACATAAGTATTCACATCCTTTGCTATGACACTCAAAATAGAGCTCAGGTGCTTCCTGTTTCCACTGATCATCCTTGAGATATTTCTACAACTTGATTGGAGTCCACCTGTAGTAAATTCAGTTGGTTGGACATGATTTGGAAAGGCACACAGCTGTCTATATAAGGTCCCACTGATGACAGGGCATGTCAGAGCAGAAACCAAGCCATGAAGTCAAAGGAATTGTCTGTCGACCTCCGAGACAAGATTGTATCAAGACACAGATCTGGGGAAGGGTACAAAAAAATGTCTGCAGCATTAAAGGTCCTGAAGAGCAAAGTGGTCTCCATCATTCGTAAATGGAAGTTTGGAACGACCAGGACTCTTCCTAGAGCTGGCCGCCAAACTGAGCAATCTGGGTAGAAGGGCCTCGGTCAGGGAGGTGAACAAGAACCCGATGGTCACTCCGACAGAGCTCCAGCATTCCTCTGTGGAGATGGGAGAACCTTCCTGAAGGCCAACCATCTCTGCAGCACTTCACCAATCAGGCCTTTATGGTAGATCAGCCAGACGGAAGCCTCTACTCAGTAAAAAGGCACGTGACAGCGCGCTTGGAGTTTACCAGAAGGCACCTAAAGAACACCTAAAGGACCATGAGAAACAAGATTCTTTGGTCTGATGAAACCAAGATTGAACTCTTTAGCCTGAATGCCGAGTGTCACGTCTGGAGGAAATCAGGCACGTCTCATCACCTGGCTAATAGGATCGAGGGAAAGATGAATGGAGCAAAGAACAGAGATCCTTGATGATAACCTGCTCCAGAGCGCTCAGGACCTCAGACTGGGGCGAAGGTTTATCTTCCAACAGGACAACAACCCTAAGCACACAGCCAAGACAACGAAGGAGTGGCTTTGAGACAAGTCTGTGAATGTCCTCGAGTGGCCCAACCAGAACCCAGACCTGAACCCAATTGAACATCTCTGGAAAGAGCTGAAAATATATGTGCAGCAATGCTTTCCATCTAACCTGACAGAAGAGAGGATCTGCAGAGAAAAATGGGGGAAATACCCCAAATACAGGTGTTGCAAGCTTGTAGCTTCATACCCAAGAAGACTTGAGGCTGTAATTGCTGCCAAGCGTGCCTCAACAAAGTACTGAGTAAAGGGTATCAATACTTATGACGTGTCATATTTCAATATTGTTTGTAGTTAAATAAGAAAAAAAAGAATTTAATCAATTTTGGAATAAGGCTGTAACATAACTAAATGTGGGGAAAGTGAAGGGATGTGAATACTTTCCGGATGCACTGTATATGACAAAGAAATAACAATGTCTCTTAAAACTGTAATTTGATGAGTTAAGTAAATGATCAATTGAACATTTAGTCATCTGAAATCATGATTTTGAGATCTGGTGAACTTTTGAAACTGACAAACTATTATCTAATTACACTGAGTTGACTATAAGATTAAACATGTTATAACTTCAGTTGCATGATTGTTTAGATATGTTTAGATGTGTGTGATGGCAGGGGTCGAGGCAGGAAGTTGCGTGTTCCTGATTTTGTCATTGAATGTAATTTGGGTTTTGAAGAATTGTCCAGTAGCAGTGTTCTGTATGGAGATGTGGTCACTTTATTACAGTCAAAGTGAATTAACTAAGAAAAAAACCTTCATTGTCTCACACAGAGGATCCACAGGGAGGCACGGAGATGGAAAGTCGGGACCCACCGCAGGACCCACAGACAGGGTTGGTAGAGGATCATACAACAGGGGCAAGACCATGGAGGGATTTGGAGACATTTAGGAGAATTTTGAATGTTATCCTGTAATGAATGGGGAGCCAGTGGGGGTGATGTGGTCTTGTTTTTTGGACCTTGTCAATAACAAGGTGATCAGTTGTAGATGGGAACTGGTAGATTGAGAAATGCCATGGTGAGTTACAGTAGTCCAATATTCATATTATCTCAGTGTGTAATATGTTAGTGTTTTGTAGCAATGAACCACATTTCTCTCAGCTTTACAGAGCTTTATAGTTGAGTTTCAGCTCATTGTTCAGCTGTCTGGCAGCAACTTTACTGTTTTGGTTCAATCTCAAGGTAACTGTACACTACCTGTTCAGCACCACACAGCAAACTCAGTTTTTGTGCCAAGTTTCAGCTCTCACTTCACTCCTGTTAGGCACATTTCTGGATATTTTGTAATGAAAATAGTGTCTTTGTTGTTTTTTAACCTCAGACCAAAAGAAAATCTGTTGGCCCAGGATGGTGAAGCAAATCCTGGTGAGTCTTCATTTTCACTTCTTTTCTCCATAAAATGCTCATTTGAATGTTTTGGAGGTGGAGTCCAGCATGAAGTCAATTGTGTCCTTGTTTGGTACATGTTGACTCTTCCAGAACTCAAAGCGGTCCCCCTTATTTATCATTTAAAAGCAGAACATAAATGGTTAATAAATGATTTATAACACATTATAATGTAGCTATAACAACATTATAACGATACAGTGATTATCAACATCTATAATTTCACCTATGACAACATATTCTATATTATATTGCATTAGTGTTTTTGATGTATAAAGTTGCTGACAAATACATCAAAATGAATCAATAAATATTAAATATCAGCTGATAACTACATTATAGTGTGATATAACCCATTTATTAACTGTTTGTATACTACTTATAAATGATCAATACAGCAGCACTTTAAGTAAGCTGTCACCAATACAGAGATAGAAATGACCCCTCAAGTAATCATGTGTGCATCCACAAACCTGAGTGGGGGAGGTGCTGCATACAGAAAACAATTAAACTAGAAAAACTGAAAAACTTTTGAATCTGACAAATTATCTGTTATCTAGTTACACTGAGTTGATAATAAGATTAAACATGTTATAATTTCAATACGTTTAGATGTGTGTGATAGGTCCATCTACAGCAGTGTACCTCCTTATTAATTAGCCCACAATCCTGAGAATGAACTATGTACTGGACAAATTTTACTCACAATTTATGTCCAATGACAACGTATATTGTCGAGGCAGGAAGTTGTGTTCCTGATTTTGTCATTGAATGTAATTTGGGTTTTGCAGAATTGGCCAGTAGCAGTGTTCTGTATGGAGATGGTGTCACTTTATTACAGTCAAAGTGAATTAACAAACCTTCATTGTCTCACACAGAGGATCCAGCAAATCAGGGAGACAACATGGAGACGGAAAATCTGGAGCAACAACCAAGTCAGCACACACCACCAAAGATGGGGACAAAGAGTGCAAGACACAGGAAGCGCCGTTCGCGACTGAATTCAGACGGTCACAAATCAAGGTAAAAAAGTAGCTCACCATTAGTGATGTTAAAACAAAACATTTGTGGCAGCTTTAAGCTAAGTGTAGCGACTACTTTTCCAAAAGGCTGCTGAGAGACTTAGTAGGCTCTTATCTGTGACACGTCCACGAATCATACTGAAGTCCAGATGACGTTTTACTGAAGTTTATTGAATGAAAAAATTAAAAAGGACTGACAAGCAGCTGTTCCACAAACATATAAAAACCCTGATGTGATACGACTGTGAGACTAAAGTGATGAAAGACGATGGTGATGATGATGACGATGGTGACGGTCAACAGAAAATATCGGAGCTCTACTAACTCCCTTTGTCCAAATCTCCCGCCGCTACCCAAGTGAACAAGTAAAATAAGGGGAAACCACACCCATGTGTCAATCAATGCATGTGACGCATTACGTGCAGCCCAAGCAAATATAAACATAAACAAAACATATTTTGGTTCCAACACTACGGTTTGTTGTATGTAACACTGCATCAAAATAACAAATTGTGAACCCAGTGTTTACTCAAGTACTGTATTTAAAGCAGCTATAATCAATATTTTTATATAACTCCACATTCCGATCTATCAGAGTGTGATATGTGAGAAAAGTGACTTTGCAGCTCCTCTCAGCTTTACGGAGCTTTACAGTTGAGTTTCAGCTCATTATTTAGATGTCTGGCTTTGCTGTTTTGGTTCACTCTCAGTGTTTTATAGCGTTGTTTTGTCTGCAGCAGGAAGCTGTTTTTAGAGAAAAAGCACTGAAAACCAACTGTACACTACCTGCTCAGCACCAAATAGCAAATAGTTTTTGAGCCAAGTTTGTGGGATATTTTGTAATGAAAATGATTTTTGTGTTTTTTTGTTGTTTTTTTACCTCCGAACAAGTGATGTGGATGCCAAACCAACAGTCTCCAGCAGTGAACCAAATCCTCGTGAGTCTTCATTTTCACTTCATGTCCTCATAAAATGTTTATTTTAATTTTTTGCATGTTGTGCTGCAGTTATAAGCAGCAACTTATTTTATATTATTCCAATTGTGTTTTATTATTTACCATATGTGTGCCTCCGTAAACCACACTGGGGTGGATGCTTGATACAGAATAGTCATGTGTCAGCTTGTTTACATGAATGATGACAGCTGGCTCTTGTCTGAGAGCTGCTTTTTTAAGATTATTTTGTATTTTTATTTTTAAATGTAACAATTCACGTTGCTTAATATGTGAAGAAAAAAGGCACACATGCAAATGTTAAAGTAGGCTACGGGGCACATCCGATATCTGCTGCCACTTGCAATGAATAACTTAGACGATAAATCTGTCACATACCAATCAATATTTCTTCTATTATATTTCTGTTATATGAAACAATATGTATAATACAAATATAACTAACTGCAATCATGGCTGGGTCATGGATCATTGAATATGTTACTTTGGTGGTATATGGGGAGTGACTGGGGAATTAATTTTCTGAGTTTAGAATATTGTAGGAGGCTAGTTTAAGTAATCCTTGATTTTTGTTTATTAATTGTTTTGTTGTATTTATTTATTTTGTTTTTTGTTGTATTTTATTTTATGACGTGAGGAAGTTGTGAAGAAGGGACAGGACAAAATAAGCTTTCTGCTTCCTCCTGTTACCTCTCCAACACATTATTTTGTTGTTCTGACATTTCATTTTGATGGCTATTTGTGGTTGTTGTTCAAGATAAAAACCAAACAATAAACAATCATAGGTGACAAAGTGTTAACTGAAATATCGCATGTACATAAGTATTCACATCCTTTGCTATGACACTCAAAATAGAGCTCAGGTGCTTCCTGTTTCCACTGATCATCCTTGAGATATTTCTACAACTTGATTGGAGTCCACCTGTAGTAAATTCAGTTGGTTGGACATGATTTGGAAAGGCACACACCTGTCTATATAAGGTCCCACTGTCGACAGTGCATGTCAGAGCAGAAACCAAGCCATGAAGTCAAAGGAATTGTCTGTCGACCTCCGAGACAAGATTGTATCAAGACACAGATCTGGGGAAGGGTACAAAAAAATGTCTGCAGCTTTGAAAGTCCTGAAGAGCAAAGTGGTCTCCATCATTCGTAAATGGAAGTTTGGAACGACCAGGACTCTTCCTCATCACCTGGCTAATAGGATCGAGGGAAAGATGAATGGAGCAAAGAACAGAGATCCTTGATGATAACCTGCTCCAGAGCACTCAGGACCTCAGACTGGGGCGAAGGTTTATCTTCCAACAGGACAACAACCCTAAGCACACAGCCAAGACAACGAAGGAGTGGCTTTGAGACAAGTCTGTGAATGTCCTTGAGTGGCCCAACCAGAACCCAGACCTGAACCCAATTGAACATCTCTGGAAAGAGCTGAAAATATCTGTGCAGCAATGCTTTCCATCTAACCTGACAGAAGAGAGGATCTGCAGAGAAGAATGGGGGAAATACCCCAAATACAGGTGTTGCAAGCTTGTAGCTTCATACCCAAGAAGACTGGAGGCTGTAATTGCTGCCAAGCGTGCCTCAACAAAGTACTGAGTAAAGGGTATCAATACTTATGACGTGTCATATTTCAATATTGTTTGTAGTTAAATAAGAAAAAAAAGAATTTAATCAATTTTGGAATAAGGCTGTAACATAACTAAATGTGGGGAAAGTGAAGGGATGTGAATACTTTCCGGATGCACTGTATATGACAAAGAATTAACAATGTCTCTAAACTGTAATTTGATGAGTTAAGTAAATGATCAATTGAACATTTAGTCATCTGAAATCATGATTTTGAGATCTGGTGAACTTTTGAAACTGACAAACTATTATCTAATTACACTGAGTTGACTATAAGATTAAACATGTTATAACTTCAGTTGCATGATTGTTTAGATATGTTTAGATGTGTGTGATGGCAGGGGTCGAGGCAGGAAGTTGCGTGTTCCAGATTTTGTCATTGAATGTAATTTGGGTTTTGAAGAATTGTCCAGTAGCAGTGTTCTGTATGGAGATGTGGTCACTTTATTACAGTCAAAGTGAATTAACTAAGAAAAAAACCTTCATTGTCTCACACAGAGGATCCACAGGGAGGCACGGAGATGGAAAGTCGGGACCCACCGCAGGACCCACAGACAGGGTTGGTAGAGGATCATACAACAGGGGCAAGACCATGGAGGGATTTGGAGACATTTAGGAGAATTTTGAATGTTATCCTGTAATGAATGGGGAGCCAGTGGGGGTGATGTGGTCTTGTTTTTTGGACCTTGTCAATAACAAGGTGATCAGTTGTAGATGGGAACTGGTAGATTGAGAAATGCCATGGTGAGTTACAGTAGTCCAATATTCATATTATCTCAGTGTGTAATATGTTAGTGTTTTGTAGCAATGAACCACATTTCTCTCAGCTTTACAGAGCTTTATAGTTGAGTTTCAGCTCATTGTTCAGCTGTCTGGCAGCAACTTTACTGTTTTGGTTCAATCTCAAGGTAACTGTACACTACCTGTTCAGCACCACACAGCAAACTCAGTTTTTGTGCCAAGTTTCAGCTCTCACTTCACTCCTGTTAGGCACATTTCTGGATATTTTGTAATGAAAATAGTGTCTTTGTTGTTTTTTAACCTCAGACCAAAAGAAAATCTGTTGGCCCAGGATGGTGAAGCAAATCCTGGTGAGTCTTCATTTTCACTTCTTTTCTCCATAAAATGCTCATTTGAATGTTTTGGAGGTGGAGTCCAGCATGAAGTCAATTGTGTCCTTGTTTGGTACATGTTGACTCTTCCAGAACTCAAAGCGGTCCCCCTTATTTATCATTTAAAAGCAGCACATAAATGGTTAATAAATGATTTATAACACATTATAATGTAGCTATAACAACATTATAACGATACAGTGATTATCAACATCTATAATTTCACCTATGACAACATATTCTATATTATATTGCATTAGTGTTTTTGATGTATAAAGTTGCTGACAAATACATCAAAATGAATCAATAAATATTAAATATCAGCTGATAACTACATTATAGTGTGATATAACCCATTTACAGAAAACAATTAAACTAGATACAAGAACAACTCCTTGGAAACAAATGTATAAAGAGACACTCAAAGGCCTCCATCATGTCACTTTGTTCAGGTCAGAAAAACTAAGAATTTATAGAGAATTGTAACCTTAAAGTTAAGTAAACGATAAATTGGAAATTTAGTCATGTGAAATCATGATTATTAATTCTGAAAAACTTTTGAATCTGACAAATGATCTGTTACCTAGTTACACTGAGTTGATAATAAGATTAAACATGTTATAATTTTAGTTGCATGATTGTTTAGATATGTTTAGATGTGTGTGATGGCAGGGGCCGAGGCAGGAAGTTGTGTGTTCCTGATTTTGTCATTGAATGTAATTTGGGTTTTGCAGAATTGTCCACTAGTAGTGTTCTGTATGGAGATGTGGTCACTTTATTACAGTCAAAGTGAATTAACTCAATAAAAACTTCAATTACCTCACTCAAAAAATCCAGCAGGTCAGGAAATTCTGGAGCAACGAAAGAAAAGGACAGGCGTGAGAAAGAGGAACCGTGGTGCTAGTCAGCCTTCAAAGGATCAACCAACAAGGTAAAAACGTAGCTCACCAGCTGCGATGATATTTCTGATGGTACTTACATGTCACAGTTCTTTTTTATTGATTGTTATATATATATTGTTATAATATCGTATTTAATAATTTTGTACAAGAAACAAAACAATTTTATTGTTTGTTTATGAGCTCTCTGTATCCTACCTCCACAGACCCCGAACCGCAGGATTTCAACAGCAGGTGTCTGCTGGAGTATATTAGAGTTGGAGGATGTGGAACCTGACGATTAGCTAAAGGACACACTTTACATGCTTTTCATCCATTATGCAATACCATTAGGGAGGCATGTGATCGGTCCAGTGTTGGAAGTTAGGGAATAAAGGTGCAACATTTGGGAGCATAAACAGAATGTGATATATAGATATATAGATAGTGGGGTTTTTTTAACTAAGAGGTGCTTATTCTGTGGGGCGGCTGTGGCTCAGGAGGTAGAGGTAACTGCCAATCCCCAAATTGGAAGATTGGCAGTTTGATTCCCGGCTCCTCCAGTCCACATGTCAATGTGTCCTTGGGCAAGACACTTAACCCCAAATGTATGAATGAGAATGAATGGTTAACTTCCCCCTGATGAGCAGGTTGGCACTCTGCGTGGTAGCCCCTGCCATCAGTGTATGAATGTGAGTGAATGGGTGAGTGAGTTGTAATGTAACGCGTTTTGAGTGGTCGTAAAGACTAGAAACAGTCCATTAGGCAAGGCAATTAGTATGTGTATGTTGTGCACTAATGTGAGCAGAACTGGTCACAGGTACACTTCAAGTCTTTAATTTCTATTTTAGATTTTGAAGATTTATTATGTGATTTTTTTTTTTTATTACCCTAATGATTGTTTTTTGAATGATTAATGGTGCTTCACTTTAGTTGTGATATTTCTCTTTACTGATTGTGTTCCATTCTGATCATCAGTGTTTCTTGTTCTCAAATGTGAATTGTTCTGTACTGATATATATTTAATCTAAAAAATTAAGATTTTTTATCTTTGTAAAATGAATTTTAAAAAACCCTCTTTTGTCTTTGCTCCCATTTTTGACATCACTGTTACCAAAGTGTGCTGTATAATTTAAAATGTTTAAATGTTATTTTTCTACCACCAAGGTAGTCTATGGATTTAAAGCAATCAATCAATCAATGTTCAATGTCAAATGTTTAAAAATAACATTTAAACATTTTAAATCATCAAGTCCTATCCAACAAGTTCTTATGTCAGTAAAAGCTTGTTGTCTTGTCCTGTCTGAAATGTTTGTCCTGCATATGGTCACATGTAGAAATCTGCATTATCCAGGTGATATCTACATGATGGTATGAGGTTTCTCTAATCCCCTACCCCGAATCTGAAAACCAGGTTTCTCCTTTACATATTCACTTACAACTTACTGAAGATGGAGAACTGTAACCAAGTACATGCTGTTAAATGTCCTCATTGTCTCTCTACAGGTGTATTTTACCACCTGTTATTTTAAAGTTAGTTAGTTCAACAGGACAGAGGAGCTAGATGAGTCGGGAGGATCTGGTGTCATCTAATGTCTCAGAGAAAATATAATAATCTTTATTTATGTAGCATGTTCAAAACAAATGCTAGAAAGTGCTTCACAAGGTAATAAAACAGAGCAGATTACAAAAGAGACAGAAAGAATAACTAGTAAACACAGAGCAGCGCTAATGTAGCCCAACAACAGAGATCACATGAGTAAAATAAAATGAATTAAAAACAACAGTAAAATCATTTAAAAACTGAAAAAGATTTTAAAAAATCAGTTTTTTAAATATTGACACTGATGTAGACAGGAACAATGAGGAGGACTTGATTGGAAACTTTAAAATCTTCAGGCTCCCCAGAATATAAGACTATATAACCCAAGTTGGATTTTAAAAGTAAACAGCAAAGCAGTAAAGAAGTCATTGCTGCAGATGTTGAGAAGCTCTCCTCTTTGCTTTGGCTCGACCTGCGAAAGAACCAGAGATAAGAAAGTCTTTCTTTGGTGGAATCAATTCGGTCAAAGCTTTACTACACCTGTCATCATTTTGACGTGCTGTCATTGACCCAGAGGTTCAGGTAGGGGGCATCAGTGCACAATGAACGCTTAGCTTTGCCCTTTTTTCTTTCATTTCCTGATTTCTACCAATGTTGCTATGACAACTTGCTCTGTTAACATCACACTGTCAACCACAGTCATAGCCGTTATTTCCACACAGTGAGACAGGTGGATCAGCAGATTGTAAATGTCACGATTACCAATTTATGTTTCTCTGGAGCAGGTTAACTTCACACAATCTGATTCAAGTCTGTTAGCCATCTGACTATTGACCAATAAAATCACTGGATTAACAGCATCACTGTTCCTACAGTATCCCTACAGGGAAGGATCTAAGAACAAAGCTTTTAATATTAGTTTATTTCATTACTGAAGGGATTCCTGACAGTATCACTGCTTTTACACTTTATCATTTATAAGAAAAATAACACTCACTACTAATAATAATACTCATTATTGACTGGAAGGGTTCATATAGTCTAATATTTTAGGGTTTTCGGAGATGTTCTTACCTCGAGCCCACCTCCGGTAAATGATTACAGACACAATAAAGATGGCGTTGTAGAGGACGATCAGCAGGATGGTGCACACCAGCCTGGGCATAGTCATGAAAGGAGGAGGAGGAGTGGGAGGAGGGGTTGTAGGCTGAACTTCTGTGATGAAGGAAACAAATATCTGAGTTAAAATATTGCAAAATTTCAGTGATTCTGTCAAAATTCATCCATCGTGTAGTGCTACATGAATATTCACAAGATATCGTGACCGAGAGAGAGTAAAGGCACATTAACACTGGGTAACAACTCAGATCTGTGTCAGACGTTGAAGCATCTCAATAACTAGAAATGAATGAATGTGTGCAATGTGTGTTAGTTGTGTGGTTTAAATGTTTGGAGAGTCTCATCCTACTGTATCACAAACTTGCTGTATTTACCTCTCATGACCAGCAGACTCTGTGGAGACTTTCCTTTTGTGGGATGTTCACACTTGTAAAGGCCTTCCATAGACTTGGACATTGGGAAGGTCATCTGTCCTGTAGGTTGAGGCAAAATTAATCCATCTTCTCTGTGAAATTTAGCCGAAAAATTTGAAGTTGATCTCTCTGCGTATTTTTCTTTGTAGAAACAGCGAAGGGTCACTGTATCTCCTTCTTTTACAGGAAGTGCAGGACTCTCCAGGATCACTACGCTATCTGAAGCACAGAAAAATGACCATTGGTGATTGAATACGACTGTTGTCTTATAAATGGTGCAAAGATAAAGCAAACAATCTTTTGTTAATTCCCTTGAAAAAAATGACACAAAAGAAAGGAAAAGGGCTGTTGTTCTGAATTATGAGTATTTGTAGCTTTCTTTAGATTTTCTCTCCTTCATACTTTAACAAATTTGCAGGATTCCTCATTTTAAATTAAATGAAAATTATCTCAATACTTCTTCCACAGGTTTTACATTATAGCCCCCATAACTATGACCAAATGTGTTTGGGCTTTGTAGGGTGAAGGTAACAACATGGTATGCAGAGTTTTGACTTTCACACACAAGCTGCAAGAAACTGTTGCATTGCAAGCTTACTGTTGACTATGATGTCGATGACGTTGCTTCTATCCCCGCGCTCAGACTCACACCAGTACTGCCCACTGTCTGCTGTGTAGACGCCCCTAATGATGCAGGTGGACTCATTAAGGCGACCAAACTTGTCACCACATGAAACAGAAACAGGTGATCTAGAGGAAGTATTTCTCTTCACTGTCCAGTTGCTGGAGTTCCCCGGCGTTTCACAGCTCAGAGAGATGTAGTCATATCGAAAGAACTGAATTCTATTTGGACGTATGATCAGTGTGGCTCCTGTGGGTTCAAACAGGATGTCAGATGTTATTTTAACACCAGGATGAACTGTTGATGTGATTGTCTATAAACAGAAAGCCTCATGTACATTTTTCTCATGAAAAGCGCTGATGTGGTCAGACCTGTGCAAGTCGTGTCAGCCTGTACGTTTCTTTACACTGTAAAACCTCCATCTACTTGCAGGTATAACAGATTGAACTTGCATGACAGTGATGCAGCTTTAAATTTATACGATTTATTTAACATGCCCTTCAATCCAAACCCCAAAGAGACAAACAGCAGTGGAAACTTGCTTTCAACATAATTTTAACAATTTATTGATAGTTGGAAATTCTCGCGGGCTGCCCACGTCCGCTCTGTGTGTTTGTTGTGATAATAATGTAGAAATCACGTTATATATTATTATACCTCTAATTCTCATCATCTGCATTGATCTCATATATGACCTTTCAGCTTTCCGACTGACGTAAATCCGTTGTAGCAACGGGGAATTTTAATCCCTGTAGATTATGCTGAACTATGTGCAATTGTTTTCAGAAAAGGGAAATGTAATTTACCACAAACTAAATATATACATATATTCTTACTTACTTTCATGTGTGAAATCCTTGCTGTCTGTTGCTTGTGCCATCAGCTGATCACAAAAAGTGTAAAATAGCAACCCTGTGACATAATATAAACAATAAATAATTTGTCAATAATTTTGTGATTTCAAATTGCTCAAAGTATTTTTAAACTTTTACTAAGTTACCCACGACCCCTTTGTAATGCCCAGGTGTTAAAACACAGTACAATATCTAAATCACCAGAACCTTTCAGTTAGACTCATACTATTATACCAAGCAATTAAAGTATTAAAACATTGAAGTAAGGTGAAGTGATTGAGAGTGAGAAAGGGCACTAACCAGAGCACATTTCTCTATTTTTCTTCTCTTTTTTTTGGAAATTGTACATTTTCAGCTTGGAATTAGTTTCCAATCAAGACACATTCACCTTTAAAGTAAAATTTTCAAGCAAACCTTGTGTTATAGAATAATTTTAGCTGGAGATCAAAAGTGTTACATGCGTGGGAGTACAAGTCTTAAGTCTTTGCAATTGATAGATGAACAGGTACATTTTCACAAAGGACTATAATGTTAGAAATAAAAGAAGAGGCTACAATTGGACAAAAAACAAGAGATGTAGAGGAATTATTTGAAAAAATAAATGTTCTCACAGATCAGTAGGCAGGGTGATGAAGCCCTCATCTTGTCTCAATGCTGTTTGTGTTCCTCTCAGTCTCTTTCGGCCAGGCGTCACCCACATCCTGAGTTCACACCGGATATAAAGCCACACAGTGCTTAAACACCGTCACTGTTCTCCACCGTTATCTTATGCTAAAATCATTTCAATTTTTTTTCTCTCAGCAATCTACAGTCAATACCCCATAATGACAAATTGAAAGTTTTAGAAATGAAAATAACTCCTAACTAACTAGAAGGTCCTCAGTAGATGTTTGTGAAGTTCAGAAACTTTCTATACAAACATCAGTTTGCTGCTGGCCCATGTCTTCCTGAGCACATGCACTGGAGTTTAGGAATTTAGGATTGTACACCGGGAATACTGACTCAGGACTATTGACTTCCGACTTGCCATGGATTGAAGCTGTAAACTTTACATGATTTATAAACAATTTTTAAGGTTTTGCAAATTTGAAATCTCAAATATTATTGATAGAAAGAGTCATTATTGATCTTACATGCAGTTCAAGGTGTCCTGTCTACAGTTTTACAGACATCTTTGGTGGTCTATGGGGAAACTGCTTGTGGGGTCACAGGAGGGCAATACTATGAGTGACCACTGGGAGAAATCTATCCAGCTCTTAGAAAACAGTTTAGTGTTAAAGTGCAGACACATTAAGGGAAAACCAGTACAGGCCTGAATGTTAGATAGTGATCCTCCAGGATGACAATGCTGCCATCCACAGGGCATGAGGGGTCACTAAATGGTTTGATGTGTAGAAAATGAAAATGATGTGAATCATATGCTATGGTCTGCACAGTCACCACATTTCAACCTAATTGAATCCCCATGGGAGTTTGGAGACTGCAGAATTAATGCCAAGGTGCACTGAATCTGTTCTGGCAGCACATATGTCATTGTTCATATTTATTTTGTTTTACTGTAACTTTGGAGTCACAGCCTGGTGGCCCATCACCATACTAAGGCACCTAATCTTTTACTTTCCTTTAATTTATCTCCTGCCTGTACAACAGTATCAAAGGACAGGTTCAGAATTGTTCAAGTCCCTCTTAAAACAACAGTGAGGAGACCAAATGAACACTGAAACCTGTGTTTCTTTGCTTGAATGATTCCTCTTAGAGGATCGTCAAAGTTGAAGAAAATGACTTGGTAAGGAACGCCATCTGCTGGTAAATTGAAGGAACCACAAACAGCAGCAGACTATATGTAATATGACACAGGAGAGTATCACTATTTGAATGTTTTTTAAATTTAAAAATTCCCCAAAAAGTCTGAATTGGCAGATAAATTTGATTTCATTGCAACATGAAACATGTGGTAACTAAGTAAATTTAAAAGATTATTAAACAACTGAAATGATAAATTACCAAATACTGAACAACATATTTCAAACCACAGAGAAGTTGTATATTTCTGGGCAGGGTTTCAACAATATTTTTTGTCTTCTTGTTTCTTCTTCGCTTCTTATCAGTGCTTTAACTTGTCATTCATCTTATTATTGACAATCACTACAGTCCATTAATAAATCACTGTGAGTGATGTACAAAACAAACAGACAGCAAGTGGAACTGTTGCAGCAGTCTGGGCGTTGGCGACAAACCTGTGCAGATAAAACAGATCAATCTATTTACATCCCCCCAGAAGGAACATGTCAGTACTGTAGATCTCTGCATGTATATTTGTATGTGTGCCTAGTTGGTTGATCTATCTAGAGTACAGGTATGTGTGTGTGCATTTATGTCTTTCTGTTATATATCTGATCAAACTGTCCCTGGACCCACTGTCCCCTAAAATTTGAAGATTGACGTTTTGGAGGGAATCTGCACACTTTTAAACATTAAGCCCCCCAACACATACACCTAGTCTTGCACATGCGCATAAACACGCTGTGTGTGACGTGACAGAGTTTGGTTTGGGATGGCCACATGATTTTTGCACAAGGTGAAACAATGACTCAATGCACATCTGTCCGCAGTACTTTTGCTTTGCACGGTCGGTACTGTGTCGACTAGTCTGCCTCGTGTGTAACACTGTCTGCTGGATTTCACTACTACACTAGGAATGGGGGAGAACCAGGACTTAGAGATCTGCACCGTTAAAAAGGAAGAATCAAACTCAGACACTGTTACTATCGACACACAGGTCAGTGATCATGGCTTCATTATAAAACTGGATTCATAACGAGACTAAAGACGAGAGGACGAGTCTCGTTGGTGTTGTAGGTTTGTATTAACTGGTTGCATCCATGCATGTGTTATAAGAGCTGGATACCAGACCATTCATTCTTATAACAATTACTTGGCTGGCACATATCCCAAAAAGTTTTTACCTTCTAGAAACTTTAAAAAAAAATCTGTTAAATGTGTCAATTTCCACAAACAAACCTGTCACACATGGAAGATTGCTTTCAACCACAACATCACCCCACACGTCTATCTTAACAGTCATCAGTTTGTATACAAAAATAAGACCCTATTTTTTAAAGACTGGTGTGACCAAGTGTTTATTTCTGAACTGCCAAATCATACAGAGGACCGAGCTACTTCAATAGAGGAGAATTCATCCAACAGACATAATTAGGTATTCCTCTGTCTCAGTTTATAGAGGACTGTAAAGTTTATCCACTAAATTGTTGTCTTGTTGTCCTAAAATCCACATTTTAAAGCTTCTTGTCGGGACATTCCCCCAGATCCACCTTTTGTACCTGATGAGTTTGTCAGCTACGTTAGTCCAGTGGTTAGACCTCTACCCCTTTTTATTTGTTTGTCTTAAAATCGCTCCATATTGTATGTTATAGTGTTTATTCTGAATGTAATTTTAGTTTCAGTTGTTAAAATCATATATTGATACAACACCGCATCTACATGTATTTATTTATCAATGATTAGTTTAATGTGGTCAATGATCTTGGAGAGGTGAATATTTATGTACTTTTTGTCCAAAGATGTAAAACAAAACAAACAATCACAGAAGAGGGGAGATAGTATGTGGGATTTGAGGGAAAGGCCTTTATTAATGATGTGTTAATTTGTAGAAAAGACTTGTATAACGGGTTGAAAAGCACTTTTTATACATTTTTCAAACATCACACAAGGCTTCTTATAGTATACATTACATCATTCAGTAAACTGCCCATGATCTGTGTCACCAGTATTGTCACCTGTCTGCTTTGTGCATTATGGCACCATCTTGTGGTTAAATCATAAAATATCAGTACAGCCAAAAAGATCAAACTCCAACCACATCAACGGTATCAAAGCTAAATAACAACAGTTGAATTTACACAGTAACATCTCAAATCAGTAGAGGAGAAGGAGATAATGGAATATTGGGGAAAAGGTTTTAGTCATGTACAAGAAGAAGAAACAATACCTCATCCTGACCTTTTTATACATTAATTCAGAGGTTTGTCCTAATTGGATTTAGAACAGGCGGAAGATAATGAGTCTAAAAAAACCTTCAGAAATCAGCAAATCATAAACTAAAGTTGACTCTAATGAAAAAATACAATTTAAAAAAACTGTTTTCTGTATTGAAGTAAATAGAAATCGGTGTCATCATGTGTCAGTGTGTCTGTCTAGATCTACTTCCTGACTTGAGACTCCACCTCTCTTTTCTGTCTCTTCTCACTGGGGGTCTCACTCTTTTAGTCAGCAGCAGGTCAAAATGAAAGTTGCAGCTCTCTATCTGCTTCTCTGTAAGTAAATCTGTATTTTGTTATAATTTTGTCTGTTTTACTATCACGTTTCTTGAATTTCATCATGTTTTCATATTGCACATTCCGCATATTAACTATTATTTTAGATGGTTTATGCATAAATTAAGGAAATGCAAACAGTGTGTGAGTGTTTATTATTGTTCCGTACGTTTCAACAACTTCTCCTATGAAGACATATGTTGTATTATTTCGTCTGTATTTTATAATATTGTCATTCATCATCTGTTTATACAGCAGCCTCCCCTTAAGGAAACCCAAAAGAGGAGTAAATGTTAATATACTGGCTGAATGCTAAACATTAAGCATGTAATACTAGTAGTAAAACAGATCCAGCTTAGATGCTTGTCAGTTTGTTGTCTTTGCATATTAATGTGGTGCATTTTGATGTCTTTGCTTCTCCACTATGTATCTTTAAATCGTAGTCTGCTTATAAATACAGCAAGTTCTCCAAAAAGTACATTGTTTGTCCATCTTGATCAGCAGGACATCATTTGCTTTCCAAAACTACACATGATGTCTGACAGGGTGGTTAAAGTCTGATTAGGTTTCAGGAAAGATGAGGGTTTGGGTTAAAATGATCACGTTGTTATCGGTTAAAGAAATGTAGTTTGGTTTAAACTCACTGCTTCCTGTAAGTACCTTAGTAGCTTAGTGGACTCAGTTGACTCGTGGCTGAAAAAGTGAAACAAACCTTGTAAAACGTGGAAATTATAAGATGTCTTTATACTCTTAAGGATTTGATTTATTCATTGATCTACAAAACACGTTTAATTCTCAGGATTTTTATAATAAAACTGACTTTTTGTGTTTCATTTTGTCTCGTTTAGTGATGAATTCTTTGGATCCTGGTCAAGCACAAGGTAAGTCATCTCTTTTTTTCAGCGTCTTTAATAGTCATTATGAAGACATGAATGGTCCATGTCCATGCAATTATGTTGAGATTTTAGGGTTGAAATCCCTGTTTTATTTATTTAAATCTACACTTTTAGTAATTAATCCACATAACTATGTTTTCATTTGATTGTGTTTCTCAGTGTGTTGGTGCTCTTTAAATAAATTGACTTTACTTCTCTGCCTCCTTCTCTCCTGTAGTCTCTCTGTCGGTCCATCCTAAAAAAACACAGTTCTTTAAATATGACAGTTTTTCCTTGAGCTGTAAGGAAGAGCAGAGGAAGGAAAAAGAGGAAGAGATGACTGGATGGAGTGTGATGAAGAAGACAGTGGATGGAGAGGTTTGTTTTTCCAGTCCAGTCATTTTTTATAATTAACATTTAATAATTCATTAATGTTTGATGATAAACTATACCTCTGGTTCACTCTCCTTCAGGTGCATCACTGTCCATCGCCCTGCTCCATCACTACTGCCTACCCTTTCACAGACAGCGGAGCATACTGGTGTGAAAGTGGACTTGGAGCGACCAGCAGCCCCATCAACATCAGTGTCACTGGTAGGCTGGAGCACTGTCAAATATAACGTGTTGCTTCAATGTAAAAAAAAATGTGAGTGGCTGGCTTTTCACTTTCTATTTGATGGATTGGCACCAAATTCTGTACAGATAATAACGGTTCCCAGAAAATGCATTGTAATCAGTTCAATCCACAGACATTAGCATTTAGCTTGAAGGACCCATTTGCGTCAGATTTCAACAATTTCAAAGCATTTATGTTCCTGTTTTCTCTAAAACTGAACTGAAGCAAATGAAAATGTTCCTAAAATTCACACCATTATAGGCCTCATTCTAAACATTGAGGTCTTTATATCAACAATTCTGATAAAAGATCAGAGATGGAAGTACAAAGCGAGTATGGGTTATATATGTGATGTGTTTGTGATTCGCGTTCATGTCCTTGTCATTCAGCTGGTACTGTGATCCTGGAGGGTCCGGTCCATCCTGTGATGGAGGGAGATGATGTGACTCTACGCTGCAGAGGCAAAGTTTCAGGGGTTGCTTGCGACATTGTTAATTTCTATAAAGACGGCCGGCTCATCCAGACCAGCACCACTGGGAACATGACTGTCCACAATGTTTCCAAGTCTGATGAAGGACTCTACAAGTGTGATGTCTGTGGATCGCAAGAATCCCCGCAGAGCTGGCTGATTATCAAAGGTGAGATATTTGGATGTTTAAGAGGTCTGAACAGGCAGCAGCTACCACAGTTTGAAGATTAAGCTGATGTGGAAGAAACTTAAAGCACTTTAACCATGAAAAGTTTACAGGAAGTTAACAGCATATTGTTTTTGATTTTCTGATTATTTGATTTGAGTGAAACTTTAACACTCACATCAAACTGGGCCCTCGATCATTTCAGATATTGGCTGATTGAAAAATTAATGAATGCTAACGACATAAATACAATAACGACAAAAATAATAATATGCAAGAAAATGAATGTCAAGTGTTTAAATATCACATTTATATAGTTGATTAAGCTAATTCAATGAGGTCTGTGAGTCTTAATAGTCCTTATAACATCCTTACCGTAGCATTACCTACTGTGTATCTTAGTTACCATGGTTACACAGTTCGTTGAGAGAGTTCGTTGCTGCGGCTGTAAAACAGTAAATAAATAGTTTGAACGTCATATAACTCCCGCGAAACGACTCGTATCGCTATAAGCTATAAGAATTTATCGATCTGTCCGGTAACATCTGGACAGTCTGAAGAGCCGCATAATTAAATTATTTCTTCCGCGTTGAAGTTAGCAGATAGCTAACCGGAAGTTAGCTTCTCAACCAGCAGAGGTACACTCATCCAGCCAGTTCAGGAAAGAGGAAAGTTCCACAGCCATTGGCTGTGTCCGAAATCACCCCCTAACCACTATATAGTGCACTATATAGTGACCACGCCATTTTGTAGTGGTGTCCGAATGTTTAGTGATTATTAATGTTCCCTATATAGTGCACTGAATCTATCCCACAATCCACCGCGGAATGTAGTGAGCATCCGATGGTCACTAACCGGAGCAATATATCCCATCATGCATTGCAACGAGCGGAGTAGTGTCCGAGCGTGTCCGAGACGTTCCGCCGTTGAGTCCACTATATAGTCCACTATATTGAATTCACTATATAGTGAGTAGGGAGTAGTGAATGAGTGAGTGATTTCGGACACAACCAATGTGAACTACATAGATTTATATGGCAGTGATAGGCGTAATCGACATTGTGTTAACTTGTTTGGGAAGGGCTTAAATGTAATGGTTTATCATTTATATGTAAAAATCCCGCACTGTAGTGTGAAGAGCTGGCAAAATATAAAGTCCCACTGATCGTGTAGCACCCCCTAGTGGTTGTGGCCCTAAACAACCGCATAGACCATTTAAGCCACGGGCCGGCCCTGGACACAGTGATCACTCTTGTCTTTAGTTGTTTCTAAAGTCGAGTCCAAAACACCGGACAGCAAACCAGCAGCCGACTAACTCACTGTTATCTCTGTAGCGTCACCTGCAGACCAGGATCCTCCAGTCCCCCTGCTGTCTGCCTTCACACTGGTGCGCCACCTGGTGGTGGGAAGTCCTTACCTGCTGTCCACCATCATGCTGGGACTCGTATACAGAGACAGAGCAAGAGGTGAGAACAGCTGCACTGACTATTTAATCTCAGGTTGTTGGATGAATGAAGACTAAAAAAAAACTGTTTAACTGCTTCTTGTATTTGGCAACTAGGTGCCAATGTTGCATTTGCCAAACTAGAAAGTAAAGAGAGTGGAAACTGTGTAAGAAAAGTGTAAACTGAGGAAAATACCATATTTTATTTGGCTTTTTAAAACAATAGTTTAGCAATTTATGTTTTAACTCATTGTTTTTTGTACTGATTGAACTGATAATCCATAAGCTAATCGGTGAACTTTATGCTAAGCTAACCAGCTGCTAGCTTTAACTTCATATGTGCTCTACAGATATAAGAGTGGTATCAACCTTCTCATTCAACTCTCAGCAAGAAGAGAGACTTTATCAGTATAAACAGTTAGTGAAGAAGTAAAAGGCAATTTGTCCAAACAGAAATCCCTCTGTCACTGAAATCCCTTCAGGAGCCTTTTTTTATGTTAATTTTTGCAGTGCGGCGTGCCAAAGCAGCAAGGCGAACATGTAATGATGTCATAATGGAAATGACTGCATGACAACAGAAACCTCTAAGATGGACGAGCACAAAAATGAAGAAGAAAACATCCTGCTTTTGCTGGTTTAGTCCTTTTTTTTCTTTTTTTTTAATGTTGCCTTATTAAACTTATTGTGTGGATGAACTTAAAATGCTTTTCATGTAGACTTTACAATTTCATGTTTCACAATATCTTTGTGTATTCTATGCCATGTTTGTGTTTATTTGAGTATTTCTAATGTTTCTTTGTTTCTGTGTTATACTGACATGCAAAGTAAACTGTAAAGCTCGTAATTCTTTTAATAATTTTAAATCAAATTGTTATTTTATGCTTTATTTTAGTCTAGCTTTTTTATTTTCTTTCTCTTTTTCTCTTTTTCTGTACTTTGTTTTATTTTTTATTATAATTGGGTTCTTTTTTTTAATTGCATGTTTTAATGTTTCCAATTCTTACTGTTAAATGTTTGTTTTTATGTAAATGCCCCCGTGTATGACATGCGCTATATAAATAAAGCTGCCTTGCTTTGCTTTAGTCCGCCTCACAGCTGTTATAAATAGAGTCAGAAACACATTCGCTCTCTGGCTGAGCGACTGAGGCCAAGCGCTCACCGTTTGCATAACAGCATGGTAGACAGGAAACTGAGGGCGTTTGTGGTGAAAGGGAACTTGTTCATATCGAGGACCCCAAAACTGAAACAGATTAGACCACGGACTCCCATCTGTTAAGCTTTTTACTTTTAGATGTTTTAACAATTAAAGCTAACTGTTGCTAACTAGTTTTTACCCACACTCAATCACAGCATGGTGTTCAGGTGTTACATCTGACGCATATGTAGATTTCTTTTAAAGTAAATCAATCAAACCACTCAACAATCTTGTGGTACAATCACTGCTGATTAGGAATCACTCAGATACATGATATAATACAATATAACACAATATTATATGATGATAAAATAAAATGCAGTATAATATCCACTAGTCATCTGTTGTCTAAATGCTGCTCATGGTGTTCAGGTTCACAGCAAGTTGAAGCAGGGCAACAGTACAGGAACATCATGTACAGGTTGAGGTCGCTACGCTCATCACTGAGCAAGCACACATATGCATTCACACCCGCAACTCGTGTCAATGTCTTTGCACCGTGGGAGGAAACCGGCTGCTGAGAGCCGCTCCGAAACCCTCTTACCCACTGTAAAATAAAACTATGCAACACGGTATCATCCAACGTTACTGTCCAATCAAACATGAGAATGTGTCTTGCATTTAAAACACCACAACTTTGAAATTTACTATATTTTGGTGGTAGGTAGTTTACATGAAATTAATATACTTTCCCCCAAGATATTAACATGAAATTATATGAAATGTGTGCTGATGGATGTGACTCAAACTGCCAGAATCAGAAGAAGCTTTATTGCCAAGTGAGTTTACAAATACTCAGCGAGCAAAAATGCAAACAATACAAAAATATTGATGATGAATAATATGAAATAGTAATTAATAATATAATATTAAATATTATTATTATATATATTATATAACATTAAATGTTATTATATATATATTATAAAGTGAAAAGAGCTGTAACAAAACCATGACTGGAAATGTGCAAATATTCATAGTATAAACAGCTGCTGATGTGCTGTTATGTTGTTATTATAAAAGATGAATGAATGTTCTCTGTGCAAAATGTGTTTGCTAATTTCTTAAATCTGTTTTATGTTGTTTTCATTAGAAACAAGTAATGAACACAGCACTGACATATCATCAGCTTTAAAGTTGATATGTTGAACTTATTAGCATATGTTGCTTATTTCCACATCCAGCAGTTACTGATCAACGTATCAGTCGTGCTTCTGTCCAATATTCACTCTCTTTTAGCTCTGTTTTTACTCTCTACCAACTCCTGAGGGAAACATCTGGCTCTGTAGCTGCTAAATGCTCCACTATGTTCATCAGCTTCTCTGGGTATACTTTTTTGGGTCACTTTTTCAGTGTGAACAACTGAAACTTATATATACAACTTAACATGTATATAATTTGATGAAGAAAGGGAATCCCATATCCGGATCAACAAACTGATTATGTAAAGTGTTCTCTTAAAATGTAAAACGGTGCACCGGCGAGCTGGCAGCAGCAGGCAGCAGCAGGCAGACCGCCACCTTAGTCAGTGTTTCCACTCATTCAGCCAGTTTCCGGTTTCACAGGAAACTCCATCACCTTTAGAAGAAACCCTGCTGCTCTTCTGTGATCTGCTCTGGCCATCACTCTCCATCTTCTGCTCGTTTGATTTTAACACCTTTTGTAAAAAAGAAAGTAGTCTTTCAAACCGTTTCCACACATGAATGATATTGCAATTTTGCTAATATACTGCACATAACAGATATTAAAATACAAATAGATATAGATATATAGAATTATATATATATATATATTATTAGAAAAAAAGGGGAGGGGGTATATAGGAGCATTTACATAAAGCATACATATTGAAAGAAGCAAAAAAGGTGTCAAAATACGTCAGTACAATACAATGTTATTATTTATTGTTAATTGAATGATTGCATGCACACTAAACATTATAAATTGGTTTGTTTTTTGTCCTGTCAGGTACTGTGCATATATCTGTGTATATATGCATGTGTCAGTATGTGTGTATAACTATATACACTTGTAGAAGGAATGTGTTGAAGATGCACGTTTTACTGTGTAGTACTTTCTTTTTTACACCTGCTCAGATGATCTGAAATAAAATCAGCTGTTTTACACATTGCAACGTGTATATTTAAAATGACCACATTTTCTTTTTTGTCCACTCCACTCAACAAAGATGACTTGAAAGAAGATAAAAAATGCTCTGTCAAGTAATTGTGGTAACGATCAAAAGGTGCTATGTGATATATTTAATGAAATGAAATGCCACAAAACCACAAACCCTACTTGACAGAGTTCCTGTGTAAATATATCAAAGTTAACACAACAGCCTCGTAAAAGGTGTTAACATATCCTTTCTAGGAAGGTATGTGAACATGTTTTCTTTTTTAACAGAATTGGTTGTTGTTGTTTGGATTAGATAACAAAAACAAGAATATTATTGTGTGCTCAAAAAGGTGCAAACCACATCCTCCTCCCTCTGCATGTTTCCTTCGTGCATCTGCTGCGAACAGCCTAAATGTATTACTTTTCAAGAAATCTACAGCTGATAAACATAACCTCACATAACCAACAGTGGAGAGGTCAAAGGTCAGAGGTCAGAACTGACACAACATGTGACAAATAAAGACACAGAAGAGGATGGACTGAACACTGAGAAACACAATTACAATATATTATGTATCATAATCAGGTAAATTTGCCTTAAAGATGTACTAATCAATATTTTTTATATTTTATATGAACAATGGGTCAAATTACAACGTACAATGTGAAAGGTAGACTGCACACTACCTGTCTCACACTAACACCTTTACGTCAGGGTCGTGCTTAAAAATTGATCTGCTGCCATCACGTGGCCAAATAAAGGTACTGCACAAATAAGTGACAGAACTGAGGTTGAAGTTTTTGATGTGAACCAACGTCATTGCTGGCAGGATAAAAAGTAAAAGTACGTCTAGATCAAAATTATCCATGAGCTCAATGAGTCTCACGACGTGCAGTTTACATTTGATTATCAATTTATCGTCAACTATTTTGGTGATAGAAGAAAAAGCTAGTAGTCTGTATGTTCATGTGTAATTTACTCACTTACACAGTGGGCATATAGTAGTTAGGTTTAAAATAACTGAATAGGAAAAGAGATACATGCACTGGTTAGTCCCTTATTGCCCTGTTAGATGTATTTCTTTGTTCTTTTCTCTTTTTTAAAAAAGTTTTAGTTTGAGTGGGCGGGGTTTCAATTGCATTTTCTCTTCCTAAATGCTGATTTTGTATTTTTGTAATGTACTGTTACTGTAATGTTGTTTTACCTGTAACTGTCCGCAACGCTAGAATTAAGTTTGTTTTAAACTCCTTGACATCCCGTTTTGTGCGGGGTCTAATTAATTATCACGACCTTTTGGTTATCCCCGCCCCTCCGGTAAACACTGTAACTCTAGCCGAGGATACATTACGGAAGACAACGCTGATAGAAAACAGTTCCGGGTGTCTGTGACTTTTTCATTTCGTGTCTTTATCTTCTTAACTTTTGAATCAGAGCTCAGTTGATTTGTTTAGTTTGCAGCGTTTAAATGCGCGAAGTTAACAGAAGAACCGACAGAAGGAAGAAACGCTGAAGTTTAGAGGAGGAAGAAGCAGAGGACAAAAGAGGGGTTTGTTCTGCAAGCTGTGAAGGTAAAAAAAAGTGTTTGAGCTGTCACCTTTGGGTGCTGTTTTCTCTGTATGTTTGTTGTTAGCCGGTTTCACCTCATTAATGTCACATTTATTCTGCCTTTAAGGGACAGAAGCTGCAGAAATAGATGTAGAAACAACGTTTACTCGCTCTATGTGTCGAAATGTTTCCATACAGACACCAGCTGGTTTGTAAGGGAACAAAATGTCTTCAGTAAACCTACAAAAACGCGTTTAAACTCAATGAGTGTAATGATAACATCTGTCAGGTTAAACAACACAACAGCCCTGTAATAAAACCCTCTAACATGAAGGTTATAACTCTTAGTTTTGGTGCAGCAGAGTGTGTTTTGCAACGTGTGCTGGAAAGTGTCGAAACGTGTCTTTAATGAAGCAGAATGAGCTTTTAATCATTGCTTTTCCTCCTCAGATAGCCTGAAAAGTTCTTATTTCTTGTATTATATCTTCTACATCTTCTATAGTTGTACATTTACACATTGTTTGTTGGGTTTGATTGGAATTTTTATTATTAATATTAATATTATTTTGAACCCCAATACTAGTACATTTTATAGCATTTACTATTAGTTTATTCCAGCATAATATTTTAAATATTTGTATGTGTTATTAATCTTACAGCTGCAATGGTTATTTGATGAGGCAATCGACATAACATTTATAAAAATATAAATGATTATTTGATAAATAATCCAATTAGAAATGTATAAAGCAAAAAATTGTAAAAAATTAGTCAGTTCCAGCTTCTCAAATGTGAATATTCTCTGGTTTTCATTCTTCTCAATGATAATAACTGGAGCTACAATGATCAGTTGATTCATTGATTAGTAATCAATGAACTGACTAAACAGTCAATCTCCTAATAGTTGCCTTTCTGCTGTTGATCAATGAGGCACAATCTTTCTAGGTTCCTTTAAGTAACTTTTAATATTGTTATTGATTAATAGCTCTTTCACTGAAGAATTGTCTCCTGTTGGACTATAGACAGATAGATAGATAGATAGATAGATAGGTAGATAGATAGGTAGATAGATCGATAAAGTTAAAAAAAAATGTGTTGCCATACAGTGAATTTGAGGCCTTTAACGGGTCTGTGTCCATTTTGTGTTGTCAGTAATTCAGAAAAGCTGTATTTGAATATACTGTGGTGTTTACTGAGCTTGTTGTTGCAGAAGTGAAGTTGATCTTCCTTTTTGATAAGCAGAAGCAGAAGTATTTTAATAATACACGGAAGGATTTTTATTCATGGTGTTCTTTGTGCTGTTGCAACTAACAAGTACCTAACAACAGGTATTTTTACTGAATAATTGTAGTGTCAAAAAGTGGAGAAAAAAAGCTAATTGCAGCTTCCCAGAGCCAAAGATGATAGCTGCAGTCCAAAACCTGAATATATTCAGCCCACAATAATAAACAGTGAAGAAAAGCAGCACATTCTCTCATTTGAGAGGCTGGAACCAGAGAAATGTGGCTAGTTTTTCTCACTAGTTTTGCTTCTTTAAATGACTGAATCGATGAGAAATCACCAATTAATCTTTATGAACTTGTTGTTTCAGTTCTTCACTTACACATTAACTATTGCCCACATTTGTATATTTGTAAGTTGGAGTCCTCACTTTTTAAGGATTATTTGAATTATTCTGTGTAGGGAGTTTGGTAGGGTGCAATGATTAAATTATTTGTTGATTGATATTAAATTAATTTACTTTATCAACTATTTTGATAATACAATAATCATTTTAATACTTTTTAAAGCAAAAATGTCAGAAATCTGAAGGTTTCTGTGAAGATTCCTGCTTCTCTTAGTCATACATGATAATACACTGGGTATCTTTTGGACTTTGGAAGAATGAATCGTAAAATTGAAGATGGTAAATGTACTACATTTATATTGCACCTTTCTAGGCTTTCGACCACTCAAAGCCAACATTCATTCAGACACAGTACAGTTTGCCGTACAATGTGCCAACCTGCTTATCAGGACCTAATAGTTCATTGTTAGTACAACCTTCAGGAGGAATTTGGGGTTTATTATCTTGGCCAAGGACACTTGACATGCGGTGGAGGAGCTGGGAATCGAACCCCCAATCTTCTGATTAGTGGATGACCCGTTCTTCCTGCGGCGCCACAGACGCCACCTTTGACTCTGAGAAATTATAACAGACATTTTTTTACTATTTACTCACATTTTTGTACGACAATTTATTGATTAATTGGGAAAATAACTGGCAGAAAGAATCAGAATGAAAATAATTAGTAGTTGCATGTGGTCTAAGTTGTTAGTGATTTTTAGATTGGATCTGTCAGGCCATCTTTTATATAAATGATTACATTATTGGTTTTGGGCTTGTCACACAAGAAACCAAAGTTCACTTTTTATACTCTGTTTCCCGTTATATTGGGTGTTTGTACTTTGTACTTACTGTAAGTTTTAGGTTAATTACTTTATTATCTATGGAAAGAAAGCAATAAAGTTGCAACAGGCATCACGTTACTGCTGCAGAGGTCTTAACAGAAATCCATTCATGGACTAAAATTCTACAACAATTATATATTAATAATAACTGATGGGGTCGCTGTGATATTTTCTTTGGAGGCATTTGTCTTTATTTTATACAGTGAAGCATAAATCTGATGAATAACAGTGAGTGATGAACAAGGCTGGGCCTCGTTGCTTTGGTAGCAAACATGTCCTGACTTGTAAATTAGTCATCATGAAGTTAATCAGTGTGTTTTACCTCCATCTTCACATTTACAGCTGTCTGTGTGCCCTCATGTTTTTCTCTCTTTGTGTTTTCTGCTGTATGAAATCAGATGATCCTGCTTGTGTGGACCCTTGATTTTGATCCACATTGTAGAAACAAGCAGTATATGACCACTAGATGGTAGTAGATGACAATAATATGAGAGTCTGTTGTGTTTTAAATGCAAGTGATGTTTTCTGCTGCATCTGTTTGTAGAGTTAAAAGTTCAAGTTTTCAGTTTAATCTCATCTGACATTTCAACAGTGAAAAATCATATTTTCAGGACCAGAATATAAAACTGACCAAACATAAAAGCATCAAGACAAAAAACAAACCCTTATTCCTAATTACAGTAGGTGAAATATGATTTTTGATCACAGTAACAATTCTGTCTCATAAAACAGTTGAAATCAAAGAACTGACTGAAGGATCCTCTCCAAACTTGTTTTAAGACATGAGAAGATGCTCTTTGAAGAATAATGTGTTTTCATGGTGTTAGACGTATACTACATTTACTTAATTGAAAAACCCATAATCTATGAATATGCTAATGTATCAGGTTACATTTAAGGACCAATTTAAGGTCTGAAGTTGCCCCGATAACTCATCCCAAATATAAACATTACAACACATATTAAATAAAGTATGAATGAATAATTTAAGTTTGACTGAAAAAGAAACAAATGATGGTAGTATTAAGAGAATATTTTTGGTCAAAGTTTGATCAACAGGTATAGCAAATATCTGGTGGTTTTGTGGTAATTTGTCTTCTGCTTTTTCGCCTCTAGGTGTCACTGGTTATCCACACAGACAAAACACTGAGCCAGTCAGTTCACAGTTATTCTGCTTTGTTACACTGGAAGTCTCAGTCTGTATATCAAATATATGTCATACTGCACTGGTCAGAAGTCATTGTACACAAAAAGCTTATATAAAAGTTCAAAGTCATCAGTTGCAGCCCAAAGTTAGTTTTGAAAAGTTTCCTGACAGAGAGCAAACTAACAAACAAACTATCTAAACTGGGTAATTAATATATAATTATGGAACGGTGATGTAAAAAATAGAAAATATAAACTCTTTGTATCAATAAAATATTTTACAATCATCATGATGAGAGGGAAAATAAAATAATCAATACGGATTGATTTTTCCTGTTTTGTCTAGAGGAGGAAGTAGAAGAGGAGGAGGAAGATGATGGAGGAGGTGGAGCACCCAGAAGGCGTCAGCGTCCAGGAGGAGAAAGCTCCTTCCACGGTGAGACAGCACGAAAACCAAACCACCTTCACACTACTGATGTCACTGACCTGTTTTGGAGCCAACTCTCCCACCGTGGAGCTGATTGCAATGGTTCTTTCACTGTCAGCCGTGGTTGTCGCTGCTGTGTGTGACTGTCTGATGTCGTTAGGCCAAGAAATCAGAGTATCACCCGTTGGGGAAATATTTCTGTTCCCTGGGTTGATCTCTCTGCCTGCTGAGGTTGGCCAGTGGTATCCCATGGTAACCAAGGTCAGGTGGAGATATGTCAGACTGGTCTCCTCTTTGAATGGACAACAAGTGAAGCTAGCATTGGTTAACCTACGAACTGATTGGTCTGTCCGACTTGTCACTGCATCACATCCTAATATCGACAACACCAGAAAATGCTTGAACTGAAGCCTTCAGTAAAATCATAAAGACCACGTACCGACTTAACACTGTATGGTACACATAGAAAACAGACATATGATTAATTATTCTTTTGTAGATATTCCACACAAGCATTATGTAACCCGTTAAACAAAAGAATAAAATGGCTCGTTATCAGCCTCCACAATGTTATCAACAGTTGTCATGACAACAAAAACAAAGCGGGTTGATAAAGGGTGACAGCGGACGGATGAAGCGGATGGGAAAGTGTTTGTGCGGCAGATAAGACCGCCATTGTTGTGGTTAATGATGATCATGTGACGGCAGGTAACGGGCGTGGTCCCGCTGCTGTGATGTCAGCAGGTGACTCAGCTGTGTGCAGAGCTGCAATACAAAGAGAACAGCTGATGGAAAGGAGTTTGAGTCTCATGGTTAATTGTTTGATTATAAGTGTGGCCACCTTATCTTTTGGAGGAGGGTTGTGTGACTGTTGGAAGCAAGGATGGATTCAACATGAGATCAGTGAACCTGTGAATGGAGCCACAACTGCTAATAATAAGTGAAGTGGATTTTCTCTTTAAGAGCTTCTTGTAGAGAAACCAGCAACCTTCCGGTCACACATCAGCTTCTCTGACCTTTGGTGGAGGCAAAGGTGGATAAAGTGTGTGTGCGTATGTGTGTGTGTGTGTTTCGTTTTGCGTCACTACATGCCTTGCTGTCTCTTCAATGCGACACAACAACTTTGAGCCAAATTCCTCTGGCCTGGTGAGCCCTCCGCAGGTGCGTGTGCGTGTGTGTTAAACAACATTAACTCCCTCCTCTGTCATGTTTTCACCGTTTTCCAGGAAGTCATCTTCTGAGACCGGACTTATGAAAGTGAACACACACACACACACACACACACTCTCTCTCTCACTCATGGGTTGTTGACATTGCATGCGTGTCATCTCTTTTAATCTGAGTTGACAGCAATGTAGTGTGTGTGTGTGTGTGTGTGTGTGTGTGTGTGTGTGTGTGTGTTGTTACCTCTCATCTGTGTCAGGTGACTATTTCCTGTCTTGAGTGCTCCAGTGGCCTCTGACCTGTTTGCATGCCGCCAATCACAACAGGGGGCCATCATCTCCGTGGCAACCTCGCAACCTTTTGATCTGAATTCTGATTGGACCCCGTAAGCTCAGGTTCCCACGGTGATCTTTACCATATTGCCAGGGTGCTCTGACATCTGACCTTTGACCTTTTCTCTTTTTCACTGTTGACTACTTCTGAGGTTCATGTTGTGTTCAAGGGCTGTTGGAAGCTCAGGAAAACTCTGCTGGTTTACTTGTTAAAGGGCCCAGAGGCAGCAGCTGATGAGAGACGGAGGTTGGGATTTGAACCTGGAACCTTGCAGTTGAAAGCTGCTTTTTAAGCCTTTAACAGCTTGATGTTAGTCGTCATGATGTGAAAACAGAACCATAGAAAAAACAAGTCTTCATTTTAAACTCTGTAGCAGGTTTTGGACGGCACCATTTATTTACGATGGTGTTTTGTGTCATTGTTGGGTTTTTTCTACAGGAAGTGAATAGTAACGGCAACCACGCTGACAACAATAACACTTCCTGTGAATCTGAAGCGACGGCAAAGATCGCCAAGGAAGCCAAGGCCACGACAGAGATCGCCGTGGACGCTGAAGCCACGGCAAAGATCGCCAAGGAAGCTGAAGGAACGGCAGAGATCGGCAAGGAAGCCGAGGCCATGGCAGAGATCGCCTTGGAAGCTGAAGGAACGGCAGAGATCGCCAAGGAAGCCGAGGCCATGGCAGAGATCGCCTTGGAAGCTGAAGGAACGGCAGAGATCACCAAGGAAGCCGAGGCAATGGCAGAGGTCGTCATGGAAGCTGAGGTCACCATGGAAACAGGAGAGAGCACAGGTAAGTAGAGTAGAAGAAGAGTAAATTTGAGTTCTGGCCTGCAGTGGAAGAAGTATTCAGATCCTTTGCTTTAGTAAAAGTACCAACACAGCAATGTAAAAACACTCCAACACAAGATTTAGTGGAGCCAATGAAATGGTCTCTCAGTTGGGATATTGTCTGAATCTGTCATCATAGTAACTTTGACCTTTGACCTCACCCACAGACGTCCCAGACACACCCCAGATACAGGGGAATGATTTGGTTGTCCAGGGCAACAACAAGAACCCGGCCAGCGAGAAACTGCAGAGAGTCCGCAAGTGGAGCATAAACACCTATAAGGTGAGAGAAGAGACAGAAAATGAAACTGATATCTGCTGAAAGATGATCAATAAGTCATCAGATCAATAATACCCTCCCTCTCTCCCTGCAGTACACCCGGCAGGCTCTGTCAGAGAGGCTCGGTCGTGGATCTCGCACAGTGGATCTGGACCTGGAGGCTCGTTTGGAGCTGCTCAAAGACGACCGGCAACGCTACGATCACGTGACCAAGCTGACTCAGACGATGGCCAATCAGCTCGCTCAGTTGACAGTTACCCAGAAGACACTGGGAGACACTTTCAGCGAACTCAGCGTCAAGACACCAACGCTGAATGTGAGTTTAAAGATATTGTCATCACTGCTAATACATTTTACATAATCCATTTTATTCGACCAACAGCAAAAAAACAGCAAATTCTGACATTTTAAGAGGTGGAATCTAAGGCAATATTTTACTGTACATCAGACGGAGTTTGGTATGAATGCAGAAGCTCACAAGTTTCTGTCTAAGAGCGGCGAAACTTTGACGGCGGCCATTAACTCCTTCACATGCGACCTGAACACTCTGGTCAACAAAACCATCGAAGACACCATGATCAACGCTAAGCAGTACGAAGCCATCAGGTAGGTGGAAAACATACTTTCAATACAGCAGGAAAAAAACTATTATATATTTTGGAAAATGGAAACATCCAACAATGGCTCATTGGCCGTAACTGTTATTGTTAGTTGTGCCGCTGTTGCTTCTGTTTCTCACAGTGAGTCAGGAAACCTGCTAGCAGCTGTTTTAAGCTGAGTTACGGTTGCTCAGAACTGGTTACTGCGACATACTTTCTGACCACAACAGGAATCAAATGTTTATTGTTGTTCTCAACGGCTTCACGCAAAGGCAAAGTGAAAAGCTGACCGTCACAGAGAGGGGGGTTGGGACAGGGTAACGTGGTATTTTTTCACTATGGGGATGACAGCACATATTTTAATAATACTACATGACCTCGGGTAACCAGGCTACCTTTGTTAAGCCAGCTAGCACATCCACAAGCATGCTACAGCTACTGTAAGCGGTGCACTGCAAAAACTTTCCAGGTTCATCACGCTCTAGAATTATGACTTCACACTTTGGAGTAAGTGGATTATTAAACTAGCTTGAATCTCTATTTAGTTGTTTGGCTCAAGAAGCATACTGAACCAAGTGAAGTCACGTACTGAACTAAACATCCTGCACCAAACAGTTGGGATGAATACACAAATTGTTACATCCCTAATTTGTGCAGTAGATAATGTCACAACTGCACATTATTAGTTAATCCATTTAAGTGATAACCCAATCCAGCAGGACCTCAAGCGGTTATTTTTAAACAATGGTCTGTAGTGAAATAAAAAGTTGGAGACAACTCTCGTAGATGACCATGCACATCTGTCTGAATGCCAGAATCGAGTATGATGCGTATCGAGTTGACCTGGAGGAGCTCAACCTGAAGCCCAGAGACGCCACCTCCCTTCCCAAACTGGAGCAGGCCCAGGTGGAGTTCCAGGGCCAGAAGGAGAAGTACCAGAAGGTCAGAGACGACCTGTCTGTCAAACTGAAGCTGCTGGAGGAGAACAAGGTGAGGAAGAGCAGGAAAGGGTCATCTTTAGTGGTGTGATTTATCTTTCCATACATTGCTGATGTTCCTGAACTCAAATGGATAAAGACAATATGCTATATTTTTATCTTCTCCTTATTGATACATCAACTTTTCTGCTTAAATCAGGAACTCTTTGATCAAACAAACAAAGTTACAAACTTTGTGTAATTTGTGTAAAATTTTTGAATACTATGGACATATTTCTGTTGGTACCAGAAAATATTTAGGGGTTGATATGCAGCCCTAAATATCTGAATTTGCAGTTCAGCCGGCACTCTCATGAAGTGACTTCCAGTTAGAGCCAAAGTAAAACCATGTGTGATTTAAACAGTTAAACACCCCGTTTGACAAATTAGCATTATTATCAAAATAACAAAATTGAAAATTGAAAAAATACAAAAAAGTAAAGATTACAGCAGGTTCAGACTCGGCATATCTTTCATCGTCTCTCTCTGCCTCCAGGTCAAAGTCCTTCATAACCAGCTGTGGCTTCTGCACAACGCTATAGCATCTCACAGCTCATCATGTCACAGCTTCCTGGAGAAAAACATCCAGCAGGCCAGTGAACACCTCAACAACCCCAACATGGATGCCCCCTCTTGGCTGGAGGAATGCTGACACAACAACAGGAGAAAGTCATAATATGGCAAGTGGACAGATGTGGGTTCGGACAACGTTGAGGGGTTTACAGATGCTGCTGTCGGGGAAGTGTGAGAGAATTGTTTTGGAATTTGGACTTTAGGATCAATAGTCCGTAGATAGGTAGGAAGTTGTTTATACCTTTTTATAATAGTGAAATTGAATTTTTGTGGGATTTGGATGGATTTACAGTTTCTGTGAGATTACTAAAGAAATGGCCAATTTGATTATTTAGATCATTATGCCAGAGGGAAAGTCATTGTTTTGGACATTGAACAGGGTTCTCAGGTCCTGGGGTTTCTCATGCTGGTCTGGAAAAGCCCAGGGAATGTCGACTTTCCACATATCAAAATGTTGTGGAACAGAATAAAAGTCAGTAACGTTTTGGGAAGGACTGAACTGTTGGAAGTACATTTAGGACAAAAGCATCTTAAGAGATTTCTCTTTCTGTGCCTCACATACTCTCACAGACATACAGTACTTGTGACTTTTGACCTGTTTAACAGTCACACACACACACACACACACACACACACACACACACACACATATATATGTGCCCCTCCTGTTTTTCTTTCCTCTGTCTCACTGTGTTTGAGAGTAAATCCATCTAATCCTCTGTGAGGCACTAAGCCTTTCTTTGAACTTTTAAAAATCCTCAGCCACTGCAGTCAGAAACTTACAGCCAAGTGCCTCAATATTACTGCAGGAAAACATTTTCACTAGCTAGGGTTGGGATCTTGTAGCCATTTATACATTTATAATATTTGGATTCAGTGAGCTCCAAAGCTACCAAATATATTGAATTTTGTCTAATATTTGATGGTGCAGTTTGTAGAATTTAGTGGCATCTATCAGAACAGACTTGGCAGAAATTGAATATAATATTCATATAATCACCTGAAAATAAGAATCATTGTGTTTTTATTACCTTACAATGAGCAGGTCCTCTTCCACACAACCATCCATTTTGCACCACCATGTTTCTACAGTAGCCCTGAACGGTTAAAACCAAACTCTGGCTCTAGAGAGAGGGCCTTTCATGTTTTTCATGAGTTTTGCTGCCACCATAGGTTGTCCTGTATGCTTAGATGGGTGGGGTAGGGTGGGGTGGGGGGTGGGGGTATGTAGGTTGCAATCTGCAGTGTCACTAAATCTTACACACTGGTCTTAATGTTCGTCTTCCTGATTCACTTTGTTTATAAAATGTTAGAAATTAGTGACAATAATGCCCAATGTAATTTCTTAGACCACACAGTGACACCTAGGAATGTATTGTTTTGGCTCATTGACATTCATATTGCGATCATGTGTAACACAATTACCAGCACCAGTTTACTACACGTTGGGAAAAGATTTGAACAAAAATAATGCTGTATGCCGACGATGGTGCCTCGTCTGTTGTTAAAAAGAAAAAAAGTTATCTACAAACAATCTTTTCTGGCAATGTCTCATCAGTAGCCAAAGTGTTTAGTGTTTATTTACTGTCTTGTCAAATCAAACACTATATCATCATCAGTCAGAAAGCTTTTTAAATGTGTTTTAAACATCAGCTCAGATATGATTATCTGGAACTTAAATTGTGTCCAAAAAGCTACAGTGTTTGGCTCTTCTCCATATACTCCAGTTACATTCCAGTTCATAGACAGCTCCATGTACACTGACTTTATATTCCTTTGTAACTATTCTATCAGATGGCTACACGACAAAAAAGAACAAGAAATTAGTCGAGTTTCTGGTTTAGTTAAATCTGTGAAATTTGAGAAATGTTGCTCATTGTACAGGAGTGTCTTTGTCAGTGAGGAAAGATCCATGTTTGATCAAAAGATCTTTAGTTTCTTAATCTTCATTAAAACTTCAACCCAAATGTTCCTTTTGTACACTTCACAACTGTGCCTTATTTCATGTTTTTACGATGTTATCCCCGAAATACTACGCTGGTAACGATGTTCAGTTTATGTGAAAATGCTGAGTGATTGTGCTGCTTTCATATGTTTGTTTTTTTTTCTGATCGAGACCAAAAATCCACCCGTTCATCACGAGCCACGATTTGTTGGACAAAATAACAGAAACACCTTGACAGTTTGATGTTGTCCGATGCAACATCCTGAACATTGTGGAGCTCCTATGGTTTATTTTTTGTCTATTAACCTTGATTGTAGATTTTGAGACAGTGTTGAATTAGATGGCATCATAATGTGAACCGTTCCTGTTGTTTTATCTGCTTACTGTTCGTTCTCGCGCTCTTTGCACTTGAAATGCATTTCCAAAGCATTGCCTGCCTTCTATATTTCCCATGATGCTGTGTGATGAAATGTTCAGTGAATTTACTCCTTTCAGACTGTTGTGTTAACAGTGTTTATGTTTGTTTACCAGTACCTCAAGGCCTTATTACTACAACAACAACTATGCAATGACTGTGGATGTTTTTGTGCAATAATATCCCCAAAAACTTTGTCATTTTAAAAAATTATATATTGTACACTTCTAGTGAATTGTCTTTTATTAGTCAGTGGATCTTTTGAAGAGCTGATCGTCCAACCTGGATAAAATAAAGGGAAATTTCACTCAATTAAGAAATTTAAAACTATAGTTCCTGTCATGTGATAAGAGGCCAAAAAGTCAGAAAAGAAACACAACAGCATTGTGAAGTTGACTGTAAACAATACTGATGTTTTGAGTAGCAAATTCTGCTTTTTAAGAGATTGTGTTTACAGGTGATATCAAGACTGTTATTTTATTTTTTCCGTTATTTGTTTTTTTTTTATTATGATGATGATTTGAGTGAAAACGTATTCAGCAGTCTGTCTTTACTTAAGGTTCATTTACTAGCTTAGTAGCTTTTATTTTCTGTATCCTTCAATGGCACCTCATGGTCTACAATGAGAACTCCATCCACTGGGGAAGACCATGAGATGAAAGCTCTAGAGCTAGTAAGTGGACCTTGAGTTAAGATTTTTTTTGGCAGGATTATTTTTTCATGGTAATGACAAAACATGCTAGCAAGACTTTTTACCTTGTGATGACGGATCATTAATCCTATTTGATCTTGTAATGATTGTAATCGGTGTTCTTCACCACAGGAAACATGATGATGAATTTTTAAATTGAGTGTTCTTTGCCTTTAAATGTTTTATGAAAACCAAAATGTAATTTATATGATGTCACCTCTGTTTGCAAACAGCAGTCTGTGCTCATTCTTAGCGTTTAAGGGTAAAGTGGGATTTTCTTCTTCGTTTGCATTAGAAATGACAAAAAGGACCAAAATGTGCCAAATGTGCCAGAAATACCAAATTATTTTATTGTTTTTTGAAAACGACCAAATAAAGCTATTGAAAGCAAAACAGTGACTGAGTTTCTTTCTTTAAAAAAGTGTTTTCTATGTAAATATACCTGTAGTTTAAGTCTGAACAGGATCAGATTATCATAACGAACAATGACTTGGATGATGACCGAACTAATTTATGGTTTCACCAACTCTAGTTTGGTGAGTATTTTAGGTGCTTTCCACCGCTGCACTTTGGTTTTCACCTTCCTTTCCTGGGTGGTTTTCATTTTCTTTTCTTTCCACTGCAACGAGAGTTTTACTCCCTTTGGCAGTCAAATGAAAATATCTGCATTATATTTTAATGTTAAACAGAAACATTTAAAAGAAGAAGAAATGAGGATTTTAATGCAACACTTCCTTCATGTACTTTCTGGGATTATTTCCAAAAACTGTATACTTTGGTAATAATTGATAATGAGATTACAATTCAACATACATGAAGCAAAATTGGGATTAAAAAGATGAATTCTTTGAATATTGTATATTAAATACAGCTAACAAAATTCAAATAACTTTATCTGCTATCGCTACCAAATAATATAGATAACGCCATGAAAGTACAGACCCACAAAAAAAATCATTATTGGATCTTGTAATGTGCATGATGCCATAATCACTGATGAGATATTCAGCAAATATTTAGATTTGTAGTAAAAATAAGATTCTGTTAGTTGTAAAAATGTATGAGTTTGATTTTCTCTATTTGTTGTCCAGGCCAAGCAATTTATATAAGGGCAAATACAATATATAACAAGCATTAGCAAAACATAAAGAAATGTGAACTCAAACACTCACAGAACCTTTAGGATTAGTATGCAGTGTGTGTGTGTGTGTGTGTGTGTGTGTGTGTGTGTGTGTGTGTGTGTGTGTGTGTGTGTGTGTGTGTGTGTGTGTGTGTGTGTGTGTGTGTGTGTGTGTGTGTGTGTGTGTGTGTGTGTGTGTGTGTGTGTGTGTGTGTGTGTGTGTGTGTGTGTGAGGGATCAGTGGAGTGATTTGACAATGGGTCTCTGGTCTGTTTGTGGTTCTGTTGCTCGGACCGCTTTTAAATGGAAGCAATTATTCACCAGGCAACACCGACACACAAACCTGAGTCCTCTGTCTGGTTCCTGCATCCAGCCTCACTTTCACAAACATTAACCCTTGTGTCGTCCTCCCGGGTCAAATTGACCCCATCTGTTTTGACTGTTTCTTCTTTCCTCCCTTCTTTCCTTCCTTTCTTCCTTCCTCCCTTCTTTCCTTCCTTCCTTCCTTCCTTTCTTCTGTCCTTCTTTCCTTCCTTCCTTCCTTTCTTCCTTTCTTCTGTCCTTCTTTCCTTCCCACCCTCATTCCTTCTTTCCCACCTACCTGCTTTCCTTCCTTCCTTCCTTCCTCCCTCCCTTCTTTCCTTCCTCCCTTCCTTCCTTTCTTCTGTCCTTCTTTCCCCTCCCACCTACCTCCCTTCCTTCCTTCCCTCCTCCCTTCCTTCCCTCCCTCCTTCCTTCCTTCCCACCCTCCCTCCCTCCCACCTACCTACCTTCCTTCCTTCCTTCCTTCCTTCCTTCCCTCCTCCCTTCCCTCCCTCCTTCCTTCCTTCCCACCCTCCCTCCCTCCTACCTGCCTTCCTTCCTTCCCTCCTTTCCTTCCTTCTTTCTCCCTTCCTTCCTCCCTTCCTTCTTCTTCTTCTTCTTCCTAACTTCCTTTCTTGACTCGAGGACAACAGGAGGGTTAAGCAGCCACACATCAGGAATAACCAAGAAAGTATACAATAAAATAATATAAAGGGGGGGGGGGGGGTCACACCCATCAGAGACGTACCAGTATAGTCTAGGATTGGGGACCAAATCTTATCGAATGCCTCAACCTTCCCAAACTTTTTGACTTTTGACGTCTTCCAACAAAAATCAGTGTCTCCTTTTCATGTTTCTGATGTCTATGAGTCGTTTGCAGTTCCACTAAAGCAGGGGTGTCCAACATGCGGCCCGTGGGCCTGAACTGGCCCGCCAAGGAGTCCAATCCGGGCCACTTTCCTTCCTGTCTTCCTTCTTTCCTGTTTTTTTTCCTTCCTTCCATCTTTCCGTCCTCCCTTCCTTCCTTCCTTCCATATTTCCATCCTGTCTTCTTTTCATACTTCCTTCCTCCCTTCCTCCCTCCCTCCCTTCTTTTCTTCTTTTTTCAATCCACCTGTCTTTCTTCCCTTTCTTCCATCTTTCCTTCCTGTCTTGTTTTCTCCCTTCCTTCCTTCCTTCCTTCCTTCCATCTTGTTAATAATCCGGCCCTCATCAGATCAAATCGGGCTGTATGTGGCCCTTGAATGAAAATGAGTTTGAGAGGTAAGAGGTAAGATTCTCCAAAATTGCAAAGATGAAAGAAAAAGTCTGAAGAATTCACTTTCGTTATTTTTCCCACCCAACTGATTGTCTCCCAACTCGTCAGATTTATCTAACAAAGCAGCTAAAAGCTAGCTCCACCAGCAGCAGCTACAACATCAACCTGCTGCTCACACACTGAGTCATCACTATGTACTCAGTTAACTTTACTTAATATAATAGTTACAGCCTGAGGACATTTGGCTGGTGATACGTCTCTACATTTACTTAAGGAGGACTTGAAAATGCAGAGCTGTTTTAAATTTAAGGAAGTATTTTTACATTGTGGTGTTGATGCTTCTTTCTGGGTATGATCACTTCATCAGCTAACCTCCATGTTAGCAGATGAGCCAAACTAAAAAATCAAAGTAGACGCCAAGTAAGTTTTTTCCGAAGATGGTCGTCTCTTCCATTTTCGGTCGTTCTTATCACACTGATATTTGTTCATGTGCTAATTATTCTGATAAGTTTGTTTTTTAAATAGTTATTCAAATAAAAACATGTTGTGACATCATGATTGACAGCTGTGACAGCCTCTCTCAAATCTCTGAGGTAAGTCCTGTTGACCGCCATCCCTCCGCTTTGACTCTACTGTGCCGACTCTGGCTCCAAAATCACATTACAAAAGCAAGATGGCAGCTCCTTGAGACAAGACACTTCGGCTTCACTTTAGCATAGCAGCAGGAAGTGGAGACACGTCGTCCATCTTTATGTATATACAGTTAATGGTTTGATGACATCAGCATGTAAAACAACACAGTCGGCTGTAGACTCCTGGTCAAATACTGTTTGGTATCTCTGAATGGTTTTGTGTTGATCTGAACTGTTTTTATTGATATTTATTTGATCGTTCACTTTATATGTATTTTTAAAAACAAGGCAGAAAACTGCTGATGCATGAAATGATAACCGTGTGTTTGTGTGTGTGAGAGGAAACCCTGATTGGATGTTGGTAAAGGCGGGGCAGCCGACAGAGCTTATCTGGTCCGCACACACACTCTCAACTGGATGACTGTTCGTTTTACCCCCCGCGTGTGTGTTTTTGAGTTATTTTCTAGATAACTTAATATATCATTACGATAACGCGTGACCATTTGACCCATATTTCAGGGACATTCAACGGACATTAGGTGAAAACGTAATAGTAAATATTTAGTTTCAACCTCCCAACCTTTTTGCCCTGTGACCCCTTAACATAAAACAAAGTCTATTTGGGAACCCTCGTCACATGTTGCAATGTCTACCAGTCTAAGTTACAGATTATAGTTTCAATTCACCAGTTTTGTCAGAAAAAGTGAAAATACCTGTTAAAGTTCGTCACAGTCCAATGTCTTCAAATGTCCGGCACAAAACTCAAATATATTCAGTTTCTCATCATGTTTCACAATAAAAAAAAACAATAAATCATCACACATGAGAAGCTGATATTTTTAATTTTTTCTTAAGAAAATGGCTAACACAATTATTTATTATCTAAATTGTTGCTGATTAATCTTCTGCCAATCAACTAATCAATTAATCGACTAACCTTGCGTGCTGCAATAGAAAGACTATTTGAATAACTGATAAAGATGATAATTGTGTGTGTCCAAAATATTTTATTTCCCTGTATCCTTCCCCATCCTATCATCTTGCGACCCTTTGAGGATCTGCTGACCTCCAGATTGGAAACCACTGAACTTTATCCATGTAAAGTGTTAAATGAAGCTTTCTTCACTTTATTGTTACGATATCAGTCTGATATTCTTCATGCTTATATTTTTCCAATTCCGGACATTTTAATGACCAATGAAGACAATATTCCTCCAATCTGATGACTGATGTGTATCATCACGAGCAGGTGGGCGTGCACGAGAGAAGAAAGCGCTTCCAAAGTCCACCTGAGTGAGCAGATCACGCATGCGCACAGGCCGGCTGGGGTTCCCACACCTCTCTCTCTCTCTCTCTCTCTCTCTCTCTCTCTCTCACTCTCTCTCTCTCTCACTCAGTCCCTCAGTATCAGTGTGTTGGTCGGCTGCACAGTGCGCGCCACCTTTGGATGCCAACCGGAGTCAAACTGGATCAGAAAAGCTCGTTTTTCTGCAGATTTTAGTCTTTTTTTTAACGGGACTTGTACGGAGGATTGTCGCCGCTGCTGCTGAGCTTCTCTCCGGTAAGTTTTCATATGAAATAAAACGTTCACACTGCTGTTTTCACACTGCTGGTTTCACACTGCTGGCTTCTCTGTGACAGTCTCTGTTCACTTCAGCGCGGATCTGATGAAGCAGTAAATGAACTCTGCAGCTCATTAACACTGAGAGCTGAATACTTTCACGTTTCAGTCCACAACCATCCTCTAAAACTGTCCTCCTGATATTCCCACAGTGACTCAACCTCTGTAATATATCGGTATAGTAACATCAGACTGACTTTAATGTCTTTATTCCTTTTAATTAGGCTTAATAATGTCTCTATTTACTCGTGGTGACTTTTCATTGGTTTGATAAAACGTTTCTTGCTGTGCTCAACAATTAATTCATTATACAGCATTGTGATGTTTAATCTGGCGTGTCTCTATTTTCGGCATCATTTATCTCCCATATTAATCCTAACTGGTCCTACAGTGAGTTTCTTTGCTGCCCAAAATTGGTGTTTATCTTTGTAATATTGTAATTATGTGCAGTTTGTTTGACTTTAAGATGCTTCCTCTACAATATTCTCGTTATTTCAGACACTTCTTATGTGTTATTGCTCTAATCTGTAATATTCAAATTAATTAATGATATTCTGCCATTAATATACTGTGTAGTGGCGCCCAGTTGCTATTTCTAGATGGACTGTGGTCTCATCGTTATGTGCTAATAGTGTGATATTCTAGTTATCTGCAGTATGTGGTACTCAGTAGAGCTTCTATAAAATGTCAGGAAATAGTGAAAAATGATCATGTTAATGTATTCAAATGATATATTCAAATGGTTTTGTCTGACAGCAGTCCGAAATGCAAATATATATATATATATATATATATATATATATATATACTTTACTATCCTGAAAATGAACAAATCTTCACATTTGAGAAGCCAAAATAGCTGAAATTCCTTCAAAATGAACAATTCATCTTGATGAGCAACTATTACTACTATTCCATTAACCGAATGGCAGAAAATGTCAAATATTTACTTGTTGCAGTTTCTCAGATGTGGTGCTCTGAAGCCTTTCTGTGTCATATGTGATAATAAGCTGAATATCTTTGGTTTTTGGACTATTGATCAGACAAAACTGGACATTTGAAGACGTCACCATGAGCTTGAAGAAATTATAGCAGGCATTTTTGACAGTTTTCTAGATAAATTGATGGTTTGGGAAAATATGTAGGTTTATAGTCTAGATAATGCAAATATTTTTTAGTTGCATTGAAGTTAATTGATCAAAATAGTTGTTAAATCATTTTCTGGTTATTTCTAAACTCTTTTTTAGCTCCAATAACATCCCTGTCGTGTGTTTATGGAGCTCCTCACTGACTCTGTAGTGAATCTGTACACTGAACTCTGTTTTATCTCCTAACGTCTAGATTTTGTTTTGGCTTTGTTGGCTTCATTAGACAGATTTCAGTGTAAGGAGTGGACCAACCCACTCTCCAGAAGAAAACGTCAATTAGGTTGGAAAGGAAATATTGGGGAGTATGAGGGGGGTTCGAAATGCAACAAATACCCCCTGTTAGAATTAGAGTTTTTATGATGATTAATGGTATTTTTCCACCGTGGAGCCACTTTAATACAGCGTGTTATACAATTTCTCATCTAAAGTGTCTCTCCATTGAGTTTCACTGTTTAAATTGGCAAATAAACTGAATTATTTATTATCGGCAGCAAATAAAACAAACAAAAGCGCCACGTTCAGTTTATATTAAACACAAAAAGCTGCAAATGTTACACTGATCACTGAATAAATGACTAAAATGATTTATGAGGTGAAGTTAATTTTCTATCAATCTACTAATCTGCCTCCTTTTAACACAAACTACTGAATATCAGCAGAGACAAAAGGATGTTTTTCTACATTTAGTATTTAGCAGGTTTTTTAGGCCTTGAGGGGTTTAAACGAAAGTCAACATGAGAAGCTAATCTACTGCGAGTCACAAGAAGAACAGAGAAAGTATTACAAATGCTGTAAGTACAGTCTCAGCTTTACATTGAGCTTAATGTCATGGAAACTGGACTTGAACTTGGCGTCTTTGTCAACAGTGTTAGACGCTCAAAGGCAATTTGGCTGTTCAAACAAATATGTACTGCTGTTGCTTCCAGTTTAATCAGCTTAATCCTGGAGGCCACTAGCACCTTCAACAGCTTGACATCTGACTTTTATTAAATCAGCATTGTAGTTGTCTCATGAAATCAACAAACCGAGCTGATTCTGGTTGCATCATGAAGAAACATTCGACATCCAGGAGTTAGACTGTATCTGTGGCTGAAGTAGGCATGGGATGATAACTGTGTTCAGGGTATACCACGATATGAAAAGTCACGATAACCGAAACTGCCAAATTTTCTGTCATACTGTTCCTGAGGTATGAGCTGTTTTTTGTCTGGTCAAAGACAGGAAGTGGAGGTCAGAAATCCCTCAGGCTCAGGTGGAGCAGCTGCAGCGTAGAGTATCACGACCCCTCACACTGTCATTACAGATTCAGGTTAAATTAACATGTTTGTCTTTATTTTTCTTCATTTTAGGAACATTTTAGAGCTGAAATCGCAATACCACCATACCGTGAAACCGTGATATTTTTGCTTATAGTTATCATACCACTAGAATCTCATACCAGCCCATGCTTACTGCCTAGGCTGAAGTTTGAACCATCCTGCTTTGGTCATAATCTGGTTAATTGTGAAGCTGTACTGAAATGTTCCTCACGTTGCTGAGTAGAGTATAGAGACTAAAGATCGGTAAACAGTAATGTGTATTTAACATGGACTGTTATGAATCATCAAGAGACCAGGATAGACCTATTAAATAGATCAAATAAGACGAGCATGATGTCTTTTATTACGTACGTTGAGCTATTTGTGTGAAATTTGTTGAGGGACTGATTCATAAAAGACGACACAACTCAAAACTGTATTTTGACACCAAACATGCGTCATAAAAAGTTGAAATCGGAGGTTCTGGGTGATTTTTTCCCACAGAAAAGGAAGTTTATGATTGACTAAACAAGCATCAAAACATGAAGCATGTTAATTCACTTCCTGCTGCGTTTCATTCTTGTCAAACAACAACTCATCTTGGATTTTGGACTTTGTGCAAATGTCACGAAATCCCACGAGAAAGCCTTTGTTTGTTTGGGTTTTCTTGTTGCAGTTATGGAAGACTTAAAGCTTAATCTCTTTTTATTCCTGGATAGTGTGTCAAACAGGTGTGTGTGTTAGTGTGTATGTGTGTGTGTGTGTGTGTGTGTCTCCTGCTGGTTCAGCCCCCAGGCCTCCCGCCAGACCGTAGCCAGGCCGCGGTGCTCCCTCAGCGGGTCGAGTGTTTCGCCCCTGACCCCCCTCCGACCCGCCTGGGGCTCCGGTGACGATGACATTTTAGATACGGGTCGCTGTTGGGGGGGAACCGTCTTTCTCCGTCGTCATGGTAACCCCAGAGACAGGCGATGCGCAGCCAGCCATTTGCTTTGCCTGACTGTAAAGCACAGCTGTAAACCTTAATCTCTGTCGCTTCCTCGGTTGAAGAAAAGACCCGTCAGTCGCTCAGCGGAGCCATGAAGGCGATTTAAAGAGGATTTATCTACTATTTAACACTTTTCTTCTTTTTTTTTGATACAATGGAGCCTAAAAATCAGCCAAAATTGATGTTTTTTTAATGCTAATGATGTTTAAAAAGCCACCTCAATGTGGGAGGTCCTCGGTTACTCCCCCATCACTTCACAACACACACACACACACACACACACACACACACACACACACACACACACACACGTTTACTGTTGTTTGTCTGGTAAATAAGACAGACGCCTTCTCCTCCTTGGTGAGTTTTACTGGGGTTTCCACGGTGACAGAAAGTGTGTGTGCATCTGATGTGTTGTATCCAGCATCTGTGGCTCTGGATACTTTCTATAGAATCTGTGGATACTTTCTTTAACCCTTTCCTAATGAATTGTTTTAAAGCCTAGAAATCTATCTATCTCTATTTATCAGTCAAGAGCTTTTTTTGATGATCAAATCATCATTTTAGTCATTTCTTCAGCAAAAAGCCCAAATTTTACCTTTTTAGATGTGACTTTGCTTTGGTAGATTTAGACACTGCTTTCTTTTTAAAGTGTACAGCTGCAATGATTCGTTGATTAATCGATTAGTTGCCAATGATTTTAAGAAGCGATTAATCATTTTTGTTAAGAAAAGAAGGTATATTCTCTGATTCCAGCGTCTCAAATGTGAATATTATCTGGTTTCTTTAGTCTTCTGTGAGAGTAACTTAATACGTCTAAGGTATCGACCGAAATAAATCGATACCAAGTAGTATCGAAACATCTCCTGTCTAACGATACCTGCAATCGACCTTTTTACACCCAGAGCTAGAACATATGACTATTTGTACGGACTCAGAGCCAATCAACGCAAGCATTCTTCGGTTTAATGCATCATGTGATTGGTCCACTGCCACAGCAGCTACGACCCATCTGTGGTGGTGAAGTCGTGGTGAAGTTGAGTTAGCGTTAGTTAAGATGCCTCCTAAACGCTCTAAAGTGAGTCTACACTACACGTAGTAGTGTTAATGGGAATCTAATGAAGGACTCAGCTGGTGTCAGAATCACTTTAATGGTTCTTGGTACTGTTAATTTTTAAACGATACCTGGCCCTGGTTGCATTGAGATTTGGGAAACTGTAATCAACATTTTCTAACATCTCATGGACCAAACAATAAACCAATTTATCAAGAACATATTTCATACATTGATATAATTGGTAATGAGAATAAGTTCTAGAAAAGTCAACCTGTTTCCTGTCGTGAAGTAAAAGTAGTTTCTAGGTTGTGTCTGTGATTTCTTTCAGTTGGTTTCTTGCATATTCTCTAGGGATGTTGGGATGTTCTGGATCATTTCTGGGATACATTTTTGTATCTAATCCTATAAGATGATGTCAGGATGGTTTCTGGAAATGTATGCCGTTTTCAGTGTCTGGATATTCAATCTTGACAGTGTGGTCTGCTGACCTGCTGCTGTAATCCTCAAACTGAGGCGTCAGTAGATCTGTCACTGCTGGAGAAAGTGCGAGAGCTAATCTGTCAGACTGCTGAGCAACAAACCAGCCTGTAAACCTAAAGAAATCACAAGAGAAAAAAGGGGGGTAAAAGGCTTTAAAAAAAAAGGCAGCTGTGACTCATGTGTTGGTGTCTGGAGCATTTTCCTCTGTGTTTGTCTAATTTAGCCCTCCAGCAACGGCTTCAACACGATGCTGTCAGGTTGTTAGCCAGACGTTTCTGTGCTCGAAAGGTGTAAATGATGTTTTAGTAATGACTGCTGATGGTTGAATCTAACTTCCTCTGGTAGCTGGAAGTGATGCTTTTCAATTTGATGTTTTAAAACAGGGACATACTCTGCTTTTTGTGATTTCTGTTGTGATATCAGATATTAAACATGGTCAAAGATCCAAAACTTGAGGTGAATGAACCTCAAAAGTCAGGGCTTCATCTAGGGCTGGGCAATAAATTGATATTATATCGATATCGTGAATTTCTGCCTTTATCCACTTTGTCATTATATCCAAATTACTGATGAATATGTTGTCAAAATATCGATATTGAGGCGTTTGATCAAGAATATTGTGATATTCTGATTAACTCCACTTCCTCCTCATGATGGCATCAGATTGTTCGCACATGCTGACAAACGGACGTCCGTTGGCATTCTTTGTTATTAAGGTTGTTTCATGTGTTGTTCACGTTGTCCACTTGAGTATTTCAGATCTGATTCGGGCTCCAAACTGTATAGATGTATTTGAGAAGTTTCTATTTTGAGTAAAAACCAAGAAAAAGAAGTAAAACCCAAGAAGTTGGTCAATTAGAACTGAGGAGACTAATCGAGACAGGAGCTAAAACTGCCGGTTTCAGACAGACGCTGAACTGAGCTGCATAAAGGACCAGTATAAGATAAATAAGGAGGTCTGTAAATCAAAGATATTCCAGTAGAGCCCCAGGATATAAATATAGACCTGGAAATATGAAGAGTATGTCCTCTTTACGACTTTCAGACTATGAGTTCTTTCCTACAGTAGAGGATTTTATTTATTTATTCTCTTTTAATAATCGTGGTAAAAACAGCCACAGTAAACCACCTGCAGGAACTCAAACTGGATGTGTGGAAAACAGTCTCAGTGACGGAGGATCTGTGCTGACGTTCGTCTCCGGGCTGGAAACTATCTGAACTCAACCTCAGTGTCAACCGCCGGGGATTAGAGACGGGGGTCTGGGTGTCTCGCTAGTCCAGCAAACCGGCACTTATTTTGTCCTGTCTAACCAAAATGTTGGATCCAAAACTTTCCCTCAGTGTTACATAAAAATGCAGAGTTTTTCCGCCGAGTCACTGGAGAAACCCTAAAATTGATAGCTGCAGCATTTTGGAAAAAGCATTACATGGCTGGTGGTGATGTCAGCAGTGGAGGTTTGGTATCAGAATCTTTTTGTACCGGTTATACCTACGGGAAACCACCTCTGAGTCAACTTTGTGCCTTTATTGCAGGACATCAGTGTCTATTGAGGTGATCTCTCTGTATCTGGAAACTCTCTCTAAGTGTTTGGACTTGTAAAAGTGGTTTTGCATTAAATTGATGGTGGTTTCACTGATCTCCACAGAGTCCTTCATTGGTCTGCTCACCTCACTCACCTTCCTCTGTGTCCGAAGCACACCTGCTGAATCATTTAAAAACTTCTGCAGGTGGTAGAAGTTTCCCCTTCCTGCCCTGGAGGGATGTTGGTTGCTGTTTGGTTGGTTGTTAGTTGATAGGCCCGTAAAATATGTACATAGATTGATAAAAATGAAGCTTCTTATCTTCTATGAGATGAATGTGGAGAAAGTTAGAAAACCTGGGGCTGATGTCACTTTCAGATGATCTTTGTTTCATTAATCATGTCGTACAATAATAACTTTTCAGTCAGCATGAGTCAGAGCGGGTAGCAGAGGCTTAGTCATCATCATCAGCATCATACAGGTGTGTGTGTGTGTGTGTGTGTGTGTGTGAGAGAGAGAGAGAGAGAGAGAGAGAGAGATAGAGACAGAGTGTACGCATATGTTATTTGTTCAGTAAAAAGCTTTGTATGCTGTGTTACCTGTGTGTGTGTGTGTGTGTGTGTGTGTGTGTGTGTGTGTATGCTGTGTTACCTGTGTGTGTGTGTGTGTGTGTGTGTGTGTGTGTGTCCTCCCCCGAGAGGTCAGATTAATTTGTACTGTAAATATTTGTCAGTGTATTATTTCTCAAACTGGTTTGTGGTGACTTTTTTTGTGTGTGTGAGAGTTTTATTGTACACTTTCACTGGAGGCCATGTTGGTTTCCCAGTCCAGCTCTATGAGTGAGGATGTAGTGCAGGCTCCGTTGGTGAACTGTTAAAATACATTGGATGAATTCTGTTTAATGGAGGCTATTTTAGTTTATATGTGGAATTATTGTTATTTTAAGTACATTGTTTTATTATTTTGTAGTTTGGTTTTTCTGAGCTGTACAGTCTAGTGTGGAGGATTTGTTTCCTGTGAACATTTTCCAATAAAATCTCAGTTAGATTAAAACATGTCATATATCAGCCAAAGTTCATTGTTCAAAGAAGCTAAATCCAAATTAAACTCTTGAGCCTTGGTTCGTGTCCCCATAAACCAGCTCTGCCAACTTTAGCTCGAGGCTATAAAAACCAAAGTGAAATTCACATTTGTTAACAGTGGGAGGACGTTAAGTGTTTATTTGCTAACTCTAGCCTTCTAACACAGTGACTAGGTTTACATATGAACCAGTATCCAGATCATGATTGGGGGTTTTTGGAGTAACCTGGGGGCCGTTTTACACATGTACATATCATATTGAGGTGTCAGAAACCTGGATATGCTACCTGGAGTACTCCATCAGATCCAGGTTCCTCTGCTGGTATTGAACATGTGGCGGCTGAGGATGGTCGAGAAATCAAACACACCGTTAAACAGATGATGATAAACCTGGATGAATATGTACCCAGATCATGATTGGGGTTTTTGAGAGTAACCTGGTTGTGTTTTACACCTGGAAAACATAACCAGGCCTGGACATGCTACCTGAAGTACTCCATCAGATCCAGGTTCCTCTGCTGGTACTGAACAGGTGGAGGTTGAGGATGGTTGAGAAATCAAACACACCTTTAAACAGATGATTAGAAACGTGGATGAACCAGTATCCAGATCATGATTGGGGTTTTTTGGAGTAACCTGGGGGCCGTTTTACACATGTACATATCTTATTGAGGTTTCAGAAACCTGGATATGCTACCTGGAGGACTCCATCAGATCTACAGTAGGTTCCTCTGCTGGTACTGAACAGGTGGCGGTTGAGATGGTCGAGAAATCAGACACAACAGTAAACAGATGATTAGAAACGTGGATGAACATGGATATAAATAACCAGGTTTCTCATCGGGGCTTGAAACGGTTCGGACCAGCCAATATGTCGTCTAGATTTATCTCAGTCTTTTCACTAATGACACAGATGTTTTTTGACACAGCTGTTAATCTTTTATACTATAGATCAGGGGTGTCAAACATACGGCCCGTGGGCCAGATACGGCCCGCCGAGGGGTGCGATCCGGCCCACTTGCCACCTTGTGTTCTTTTCCTTCTTTCCATCTGTCCTTCCTACCTTCCTTTTTTCCTTTCTTCGTTCCTTCCTTCCTCCTTTCCTTCCTTCTGTCTGTCCTTCCTTCCTTTCTTCCTTCCTCCATTCCTTCCTTCCATCTGTCCTTCCATCCTTTCTTCCTTCTTTCCTTCCCTCCTGTCTGTCTGTCCTTCACTTATCTCTCTTTCCTACCTATCTTCCCTCCTTCCTTTTGCCTGTCTTTCCTTCCTTCCCTTCTTATTTCTTTATTTCCTTCCTTCCTTCCTTCCTTCCTTCCTTTCATCTTTTTAATGATCCGGCCCACATGAGATCAAATTGGTCTGTATGTGGCCCTTAAATGAAAATGAGTTTGACCCCCCTGCTATAGACTGTTAAACTAGAAGTGTTGGTGCTCAAACAGTGAGGCAGGTAATGTTGTCTACGGATATAATAGAAGGAATTTTTACTTCCGCAACAGGAACATACGAAATATCTCATGACTGAATTCCCAGATTTCACTTCTTTCACCACAGTGTAACCTGTAAAGTTAATTTTTTACCTGCCTGCATGGTTTTAATTTCCAACCGTGCTGAATTACCGATCGACAGAGAAACCACAATCCTGTCCAACCGGCTCTCTCTTATTATTATCCTCTAACACATTTGTGTCAAACTCATTTTCATTTAAGGGCCACATACAGACCAATTTGATCTTATGTGGGCCGGATCATTAAAAAGATGGAGGGAAAGAAAGAAGGAAGGGAGGAAGGAAGGAAGGAAAGAAGGAAGAAAAAGAAGACAGGAAGGAAGGAAGGAAGGAAGGAAGGAAAATAAGACAGGAAGGAAGGAAGGAAGGAAGGAAAATAAGATAGGAAGGAAGGAAAGAAGGAAAGAAGGAAGGAAGGAAGGAAGGAAAATAAGATAGGAAGGAAGGAAGGAAGGAAGGAAGGAAGGAAAATAAGACAGGAAGGAAGGAAGGAAGGAAGGAAGAAAGGAAAGAAGGAAGAAAAAGAAGACAGGAAGGAAGGAATGAAGGAAGGAAAATAAGACAGGAAGGAAGGAAAGAAGGAAGAAAAAGAAGACAAGAAGGAAGGAAGGAAGGAAGAAAGGAAGGAAGGAAGAAAAAAGAAGACATAAAGGAAGGAAGGGAGGAATAAGGAAAGTGGGCCGGATTGGACCCCTCGACGGGCCGTATGCTTGACACCCCTGCTCTAACAGGCTGTTTCTCTATAATGTTCCTTCATGAGAGAAACACACAGCTGACAGTGCTTCATGTCATCCTCTAAAACTCTGATGTGTCTAAAGCAGCCAGTTAGTTAGAAAGATTATGACAAGAGAAAACAGAGGGAGGAGGAGGAGGAGGAGGAGGAGGAGGAGGAGGAGGAAGAAGAAAGGAGGGATTTTTCATGGTGGATCTGAGTTTTGTCATGCACTGTCACTGTCAGTTACTCATTCACTCTTTGACTGTTTTTTCACCACTCGTCTTTCACGAGTCGTCACTTCATTTTCTCACATCTCATGATTGAGAGCTGCGGTCTCTCTTCTCCTCTCACTCTCTCTCTCTCTCTCTCTCTCTCTCTCTCTCTCTCTCTCTCTCTCTCTCTCTGTATTGAGGTCAGGGCCGACACTGTAGGAATGTGGAGCAAAAAATGCAAGAGATGGACGTATGGAGGGATCATAATTGGGTCGGCTGAGAAAAGATAACTGGCAAGTGCGCAGTCAGCTTGTCAAACGCACACAAAGGCACAGCTCGGGCAAATTAGAAGTTTCCTTTTCTGAATGAGTAGACTTTAATGTCGCAGCGTGCATTTGAGGCCGAGCCACATCAACAGCCTTTAGCCTGAGTCAACCAAAGCCGTTCAGAGTCACTTAATGTGTTCAGATCCTTTACTTTATAGATTTGACTTGCAATTATCAATGTGTTGATCTGCTAGCAAGTGAAGCAACATGTGCAGCACTGTGGTTTATTGATATCTTTCTTATAGTTCTTGAACAATAATGCAGATCTAGAGCATAAAGGATTAAGACGTATCAGGTGTTGGATACTCACACAATACTACTCAGTCGTCATGGCGCCACAATCATTAAAAGAAAATAAAGAAGCACCAGCAGTAGTATTAGTGGCAGGAGTCGTAGCATAAGTTAGTAGTAGTAGTAGTAATATTAATTGGCAGTAGTAGTAGTATTTGTTGGTAGTAGTGGTTGTATTAGTCAGCAGTATATTAGTTTGCAGCAGCAGTAGTATTAGTATCAGTCATCGTAGTATAAGTTAGCAGTAGCCATAATTGACGGCAGTAGGATTAGCATCAGTACTAGTAGTAGCAGTAGTAGTATTAGCAGCAGTAGTATTAGCATCAGCAGTATTAGTAGTAGTATTAGTACCAGCAATAGTAATAGTATCAGTCGTCATAGTATAAGTTAGCAGCAGTAGCAGTAGTATTAGCAGCAGTAGTATTAGCAGCAGTATTAGTAGTGTCAGTAGCTATAGTGTAAGTTAGCAGTACCAGCTATAGTTGACTATAGTAGTAGTATTAGCATCCGTAGCAGTATTAGTTGGCAGCAGTAGTAGTATTAGTAGCAGTAGTAGTATTAGTACCAGCAGCAGTAGTATTAGTATTAGTAGTGTCAGTAGCTGTAGTGGAAGTTAGCAGTAGCAGCCATAGTTGACTGTAGTTGTAGTAGTATTAGTAGCAGTAGTAGTATTGGTAGCAGTAGTTAGTAGTAGTAGTGTCAGTAGTCATACTATAAGTTAGCAGTAGCAGCCATAGTTGACTATAGTATTAGCATCAGTAGTAGCAGTTGTAGTACTAGTACCAGTAGTAGTATTAGCAGTAGTTAGTAGTAGTAGTAGTAGTGTCAGTTGCTGTAGTATAAGTTAGCAGTAGCAGCCATAGTTGACAGCAGTAGTTGTAGTAGTATTAGCAGTAGTAGTAGTAGTATTAGTACCAGTAGCAGTAGTATAAGTTAGCAGTAGCAGTCATAGTTGGCAGCAGCAGTAATACATTCATCAAACTGAGTTCACCCATCACTGCGTCTCGTTCACTCTGACTCCTCGTTAACCCTGCGACCCCGTCAGCCAATCGGGGCCCTTCGTGTGAACCGGGTCAGCGATTTGGCCCCGGTCTATTTTTACACTGGGAGTCGCGTGATTGGATGATGTCATCTCCAGTTTGAATGAGCTTTTGTTTACGTCAAGACTTTTAAACTTCTGAGGATGATTAAGGGGATGATATCAATAATCTGACACACACACACACACACACACACACACACACACACACACACACACACACACACACACATGCAGGGGAACACACACACACACAAAAACACGGTGACCCCGATTTCGCTGTGTGCCAAGTAAACAAACTGTCATTGTTTGTAACCGGGTCTGTTACCACAACGCCCAGTAGCACTCGGACCGGTTGCCACGGTAGCGCATGGCAACCCCAGCTCTGGCATCTGAAACACACAACACACACACACACACACACACACACACACACACACACACACACACACACTCCATTGCAAATTCAGTTTTTACACATTATTTGCACAAGTTGCTAACAAAAGTTTTTTTTAACCCTCCTGTCGTCCTCCCGGGTCAAATTGATCCCATCTGTTTTAACTGTTCCTTCTTTCCTCCCTTCCTTCCTCCCTTCCTTCCTTCCTTCCTCCCTTCCTTCCTCCCTTCCTTCCTTCCTTCCTTCCTTTCCTCCCTCCTTCCTCCCTCCTTCTTTCCTTTCCTCCCTCCTTCCTCCCTCCTTCCTTCCTCCCTCCCTTCCTTCCTCCCTTTCTAAAATAAATAAAGAACCTCCATTGTGCTCTTGTTATAATGAAAATTGACAGTTCAACCTTTTTCTGTTGAATACTTATTAAAAATTAATCTAAATATATATATTTTAAAGAATTCAAGATGTTTCTATTCTCCCACTGCTTCAAACTAATACATAATAGATGTGGTTGTGTTACTGTTAAGCTCTACTATGCCTGCCAATAACGCAAAAACAAATGAATGCGTATTACGATGCATTATATTGGACTTGCAGGGTAATATTAGTGCATTTGAATTAATTTAGAAACATTTGTACTTGTGTAACAGCTGCTTTGTGAACAAGATGTGCGTCAAATGTATCAGCAGACACACGAGAGGTTTAATATAAATGTAACGTCATGTTTGTCTTTCCCCACCTAAATAAATAGATCAGCGCTAATCAGGTCAGTACAGGCCTGAACCTTATCGCAGCAGTAACTCACTACTGCAGACACACACACACACACACACACACACACACACACACACACACACACACACACACACACACACACATTGCATTGATGTCCATTCATTGATGTCGGCCTAATCCAAACACTAACTTTAACCAGGACTTCAGAAATTAGGTTTTGCCTCATTAGGACAGTGTTTTGGTCGCCATGACGACGACTTGTCCTGACAAAGTTGGTGTTTATAAGCGGAAATGGTCCCCAAGTCGTAACAAAAACGCGCGCACACACACACACACACACACACACACACACGCTCACACACACACACACACACACACACGCTGGGAAGGCCAGGTTGTTAGCACGATTTTAAGTGTCAAGTTTGATGGAAGAAATCGAGCGATCAAACGGAGACGTGAGATTAGGTTATGTAACGCGCTCACACACACATCTTTAATTCATCAGCAGGAAGTGTATATCTTTGTCGACATGTATCCAGAACTTCACACAGGGGACTGTTTGCGTGTGTGTGTGTGTGTGTGTGTGTGTGTGTGTGTGTGTGTGTGTGTGTGTGTGTGTGTGTGTGTGTGTGTGTGTGTGTGTGTGTGTGTGTGTGTGTATGTGTGTGTGTGTGTGTGTGTGTGTGTGTGTGTGTGTGTGTGTGTGTGTGTGTGTGTGTGTGTGTGTGTGTGTGTGTGTGTGTGTGTGTGTGTGTGTGTGTGTGTGTGTGGTGTGTGTGTGTGTGTGTGTGTGTGTGTGTGTGTGTGTGTGTGTGTGTATGTGTGTGTGTATGTGTGTGTGTGTGTGTGTGTGTGTGTGTGTGTGTGTGTGTTGAATAATTTAGCAGTGCAGGGACTCAGTCCGAAGGCAACAGGAGCCATATATGGATTTCCTGGTGTCTTCTTGTGCTGAAGGGAGTAAACAAAGCAGGAAAGCTGTTATTACATGTTACTGTGGATGTTTTTTGGGGTTTGTTCAAAAAATACACCATGAGAAAATATATCTTTAGATCTAGGGCTGGGCGATATGGCCTTTTACTAATATCCCGATATTTTTGAGCCATGTCACGATACACGATATATATCTCGATATTTTGCCTTAGCCTTGAATTAACACTTTGATGCATACAATCATACCAGTATGATGATTCTACGTTTCTACGTTAAAACATTGTTCATACTGCATTAATATATGCTGATTTTAAACATTCATGCCAAAAGCGTAAATCACAACTAAACAAATTCATCAAAACTGTATTTATTAAACAGCTATTAAGCAGTGGCACAAACATGTCATTTCAAAACAAATAAAGTGTCTTTTATGCATGATGTAACTAATATGACACGTCAAAATAACACTAAATTAAAGTGCACATTTTGTGCATAATGCAACTAGCATATAAAGGTAGAGCTGCTAGGTCTCTGCTAGGTAGATTATATCAAATGTGTCGATGATCTTTCTGAATCCGGGCTTTTAACCACACTCACTGGGGCCATGTCTTTCTCTGTGTGGTGTGTTACTGCGGACGTTATCTCCTTCTGTTTTTGACTGTTTTAGTCGTATTGCTGTTCTGGAAAAAGAAGACGCTAGACTCAGACGCTAGACTCAGTTGCGTCAGTGCTTTCTTCAATATGTCACTGGCCGGAGATGAGCTCTTGCAGAGTTTCAAGCACACATGGTGATATAACTTTGTTGTACTACCAGCTTTTGTGGTGACGCTTTTATGGCGTACTTTACATATTACGGTTTGTTGTTCAACGTCCTCCCTCTTGTACCCAAACCACCACCAGATGATGGATCCTGAATTGTTTTTTTTGGGAATTAATCTCCCTCCTCCACTTGTCAATATCACCTGCTGCTCCCGCGACCTGAGATCGCTGCTACTGCTGCTACATGCTGCCGGGCATGTGACGTTGCACGCACAACAGAATGTGATGTACGTAACTAGGTGCGCTTGTTTTATCTCTCTGTGCGGAGAGATGAGAGAGTGACAGAAACCTGTAGTTCAACGGGCCGCGACTAAAAACAAACTGCGTGTAAATTGAATGTATACTCGAATATTCACGATATAGTCATTTTCTACATCCCACAGAGAACAAGCCGCGATACATCGAGTATACTCGATATATCGCCCAGCCCTATTTAGATCAGATAAAAATATCTGTAGGTAGACTGAATATGTTCATCACTGTGTTACTATGGTGAGTAACGGATTGACAGTAAATTCTGTTAATTGATAATTTGCCGACATTGTGTGTGTGTGTTAATGATTATGAACGAACACTTAAAGTTTCAATTAATCAAGAGTTTAGCCAATAATGGAAAGTATCAGTAGTTGCAGCCCTACACCATAACACACTGTACTCGCAAGTTTAAGTTCAAGTTCAAGTTCAAGATATCTTTATTGTCCTCGAGGGGCAATTTGTGGTACAGCCAGCAGCAAAACAACAGAAATGACAATAGCAGTATAATAATAGTTACAATTTAAAAATAAACAATCCACAAAAGTACAATAGAGAATAACAATAGATAGTAAAAAGTGACCACAGTGCGTGCAGTCCACCTTAAAATGGCTTAAAAAGGCTAAGAATCATCCATTATGACTCTCATATTTAAGAAGATAAACACTGATTACCAGAAGTGGCTAAAGGAAGGAGGAAGTAGCGTGGTACTGGCATGATACACTTTCAGTTTCAGAGTGACTTAAAGGCTATAATCATAACTGATGTGAAACATTAACAAACGTCCGTGAATCTGTTTAGATATTATACTGTAGAAAAAAGACTCACTCCCAAACTCAGTGTCAAAGTGATCCAGTGATAGTAGTCTCTATGTTTGTGGCTACACTGCACACAGATGTGGCTACTTTTAATGGCGCCAGTTTGAGTCTTTGAGTATTGTTAAAAGCTCTCTATAAATATAATGTATTATTATTATTACTATTATTAAAAAATAAATTCATCTAAGCACAAATAAAAGCTATGGGAACTGAAGGCATGATTATATCTCAAATCAAAGCAAGAAAAGGCACAAATAATAATGATAGGAGTGAAAAAAATCCTTTAATCAGTATTTTTAAAACACTACTCTTCTGTTTATTATAAATTTGTCTTGTGTTGAAATGTTGAAAACGAAAAAACTGGTCTACGGTAATATAAATAATCAACAGGTAGGAATGTCGCCATCAGCAGCACATTTATTAAAACCTGATGATTGATTGGATCTTTGTCTCTTTTATAAAACCGCAGTAATAACAGATCAACTCAGACTTCTAACGTCTTCTGTACTTTGTACTGTACTCTGAGTGTGTGAGGAGGACGATGATGAAGAAACTGCCAGCGAGAGTTGTTTGAACATTCAGAGAAAACAAACAGCAGGTTTCAATGGAGAAAAGAGTCACACACACACACACACACACACACACACATATACACACACGACACAAAAGCAAATGTTTAATATCACATATTAATGTTCAATTAACGTTCATATAATTACAAGTCATTTCTGAAAGTGACACAAACACACACACACACACACACACACACACACACACACACACACACACACACACATTTGTTAATATGAATAAAACAGATGAATGTCAGCGTGAGTCCAACGTGGTCGGCTGCCAAATGGGTTTTTCCGAGTCGTTCTTCACTCTGCTGCAGTCTGAGTTTACGTTTAACTCTACATCTACAGTAGTGCAGATCCTTCTTGTGATATAGAAGAAAATCTAAATTTAAAGGGGACTTACTATGCTTATTTCCATCTAGAGTAGCTTTGCGTGACTCAGTTATGTTATACAGGTCCTTTATGCAGCTCCTCAGTTCAGCCTCTGTCTCTTAACAGGCTGTTTTAGCTCCTGTCTCTTTAAGGCCCTCCTCCTCCTGATGAGCCCACTCTGTTCTGATAGGCGGGCTTTCCAGGAGTCTGCCAAGGGGCCGTCGTGTCAGAGTCGTGTTAAGTGACTCCTGATACAAACCCAACATTTACTGTTTTATTGCTTGGTATGAAAAGCTTTGAAATGACTTAATATACTGGAGGTGAATTCTGTGTTTATTTGGGCACGAGACCGTTGTTTTAAGACAGACTTGAAAAAATGTGATCCTGTCCTTTTAACCCTTCGTAGCACCGAGGCAGGGCCCATATAAAAAATATATGGTTTGCTTTTCCTACCTTTTTGAGGCCATGACAACATAAAACATGGATTTCTTTTCTCATTGACCCCAAATGTGATGTTTTACGGACCTAATTTGTTCTAAACTTTTATTTGACCAGATATCATGACACAAACGGTTGAGCAGACCTACAAAGGGTTAAAGCACCAATCCAACCGACCAGTGGGTTGCTGGTTCGTGTCCACCAGAGACCGTTGTTGTATCATTCCTACTCATTGTTCTCTCATCTCTGTACTATAAACTCTGTCAGAGTCTAGAGATTCTTGAAAGTTTCTGGATTTTCCTTATTTAGTTTTTTCTTAATGTCTTCGCAGCATCTTCTCGCCTCTGGATTTGACCGCTGACTCTTCAATGATCACGATGACATACCTTCAATGTCGTCACCACACTCAACGCCCCTCCTCTCACTATGGTCACCCAACAGCCCGGTGACCAACCAGTCCGCCAAACCCGCCGCCAGCCGACCGTGAGAATGCACGTGATGGCCAGCGTTGCCCCGGCTAACGAGAGGGGGGGTTTCTCCCTACGTGAGCAGGACGTGGCCCTCGCTGTGCCGACGTCTCCTCCTTCTCCTTCTCGTTCCCAACCGAGATTTTCCGATAACCAGGCGAAAGCATCTCCACCTCCTCCTCCTCCACCTCCTCCCCCTCCTGGTCTTCCTCCTCCTCCTCCTCCTCTGGCACCGTTGCTACCTGGATTGGGAGACCCAACAGGAGGTCTGAAGAAGAAGAAGAGGGTGAGGAGTTTCTTCTGGAAAACGATACCAGAGGAGCAGGTAGAGTCTCTTACAACTGATTCACGTTCAGTATAATAAGACACACCAAACATCCGTACATCATTTGTGTGTGTTTGTGTGTTTGTGTGTCAAAGGTGAAGGGGCGCGCCAACGTGTGGACTCAAGGCCTAGTCCAGCAGCAGTATCAGATCGACGTCCAGACCATCGAGGAGCTGTTTGGTCAGAACGACAGTCAGAACGCTAAGGCAACGCCCAGCAGAGGAGGAAAGGCCAGGAGCTCGTTCAGAGACACTAAAGAAGAGGTGTGTGTGTGTGTGTGTGTGCTGCTGTTTGTTGAAGGTGTGGAGGGAGGAGGTGAAGTGTGTGTGTGTGGACAGTTTCCACCTAAGCTGTGTGACCTCAAACTGCTCACCTTTACCTCTCTTTCTCTCTCTCTCTGCACCAACCAGGTCTCTATTCTTGACTCAAAGAGAGGGATGAACATTGGGATTTTCCTCAAACAGTTCAAGAGGTAAGCTTTGTTTGGGACTCTGACAGCAAACACACACAGTCACGTGTACTTTTCACCTCCATTGAGTCTTGACTGAATGTTTTAGGCAAATAAATTACACGACAATTCAGTAAAATCAGAACCAAAATATCTACTTGTCAATATACCACAGAGTAGTTTATGAACCTATGAGATTTTACAACTCTGTAAAGCGATCACAGTGACGATCCTTTTTATTATACCCATGTTATCTTTGCCTATCATATAGACTGGACACAGGGAAACCCCTTGCATGAATCTATCCCTATAAAATATTGAACTTTTTTTCTACAAATGAAACAGTCAAGCTATAAAGGGTGAGTCATTGAGCTTTATAGGTCCTTGTAGGTGGATTTTATTACCTTTGTGAATAGTTTCTCTCTGTTTCCAGCCTTTATATTGAGCTAAAATAACACTAGCACCCACATATTTACTATAAAGACATGAGAGTAGTATCAACCGTTTCATCTCACTTATAGCAAGAAAGCATGTAAGTGTATTTGCCGAAATCTTCCTTTAATATCGGTCTAGTCTAGTATCGCTCTTTGGTATCATACCTGACATAAATAAGGTTTTGATGGACTAAATATCACATTTCAACAGCTTTTTTTTTATTAAAGAAGTTTAAGGTATTTTATGAGAGACTCAAACAATGAATAACTTTTAAACTGCAGACAAATGAAAGAAAAAGTAGCTCATCATCAGGTATGCTGACTCAAAAGTGTCCATCGACCTGGACTGATGGACGCTGAATGCTTCAGGAAGGGGAATTTACATGTCGACAGGTTGAAGATGCTTTTGATAGATCTGCGTTTGAAGGATAGAACAATCGGACAGAAAAGGGTGTTGGCGTGATGTGTCTCCTTGCCCTCATTGCAAGGTGTTGTGGGTAAACAGATGTGATTATGATGGCATGTTGTGCAAGAATTCGGACGGACGCGCTCCTGACATGTGACTGGGTGACGGTGTGATGTCACAGCGCTGCCAGGTTTGATTGAACGTCTGTTATCCAAATTACTTCAAAGGGCAGGAGCCTAAATGAGCATTGAAACAGGTCTATTGTTTCTATGATCGTTCCTGCTGTTCAAACAGGAAACAAAATGTATTTAAAAGTCAATCTGAAGCTAATATGAAGCTTCAGATGAGTCAAATCAAGTAGATATCTTTCAACGTTACAGTGTTGTTAGTACCAAAGTCCCTGTTTTTGTTGCTATACTTCCACCACAGCTCAACAGGGAAACACTAAGAAGCTAAAAAGACTGTAAATGTGTCAGATATCACTTGATATGACAGACAGTGGTTTAGCATCCTAGTGGAACTGAACATACAGTACAGACTGGGAGAGTGTTTAAGTGATATAAGGGGGAGGGCAGTGGGATCATTAAGTGTCCTGAATGTGTTCATGTTGTATTGACTGTGTCAATATGTTCAGACCGAGTGCTTACTAAACACAGTGAGAGGCATACAGGCATGAGGGAGAGGGAGAATGAATGACAGCTACAACGTGAACCAGAAACAGACATTAACCACCAATAAATGCCGGCGAAGGAAGAGCACTTCGATCACATGTACCGTATCCATAATCTCGATTTGGGTTCAGGCCCTCCTATAATTTTCCTTTCATCAATTTAACAAAAACATTCTGATGTTCCACACAGAGCTGATACTATTCACTAACTGGAAACTCAGCTGTTGGAGGGAAATGTTGTCCGTTTTAGGGCTGGATTAAACATTTTTGTTCATAAAATCTCTTAATTGTAAAAGATACTGTACTCAGTTCACAGTGATACGAAACAGAGATTTATATTGAATTAAATGTGAAATGTTATTATCCTCCCCAGGTCCAATCAGGCCATAGTAGACGATATTCGCCATGGTAACGGTGAGCTGTACGGGGCAGAGGCTCTGAGGGAGCTGCTGAAACTGCTACCTGAGACTGATGAGGTAACACATACACACACTCACACACACACACACACACACACACACACAAATGTCATCATGTTAATTGTCTTCATCTGTTTTCTTTCCTGAAGGTGAAGAAGTTGAAGGCGTACCGAGGCGACGTCTCTAAGCTGTCATTGGCCGACTCCTTCGTGTATCTGCTGATTCAGATCAACAGGTGAGAGTTTAAAATCAGAGCGATGTCTTGTTTTAGATCCTCGTCTGACTTTTTATTGGAGGTTCATCACTGGATTTCAACCAGAGAAGACACAGCTCAGGTTTCAAGTCTGTCTTAAAACAACAGTCAGGTGTCCAAATGAACTCATCAACTGTCATCAAAGCTTGCAATGTGAAGCCTTAAAGCAGTAAATGTTGGGTTTGTATCAGCAGTAACTTAACACGACTCTGATATGACGGCTCCTCAGACTAGTGGACCTAAACCATTGCCAGCAAAACAGTATAACAGAGCTACCAGACCTGCCCAATGTAGAGGTCAGGTACTAATACGAAGCTTCAGCCGTCCAAATGAGTCAAATCAAGTAGATATCTTTCAACGTTACAGTGTTTTTAGTGCTGAAGTCCCTCTTTTTGTTACTATACTTCCACCACAGCTCAACAGGGAAGCAATGACTGAAGAAACACAGAGAACAGTACATTAAGCTTGTTTCTAATGTAGAGTTTAAATGTTAATCCTGTCGTTAATTAAATCAGGTCCTCATTGTTCATGTTTTTTATTTTAAATTTTACTATTACATTAGATATAGTAACATCTGTCCACCAAAAAATAGACTTTTCTCCACACTTTTATATGTACGTAATGTATAATAATGTGGACTGCCTGTTAAATAAACCACTAAATAATATAAATATGGCTTCCTTAAGGCTGACAGTAGCAGCCACTGTGTTGGAAGCTAACAGGGAAAGAATAAAAGCTTCTCCACAGCAAATCCAGCTGACATTTTCAGGGTTTTTGGTGACAGCAGATGGTGGAAAGAATGAAAGGACGACCAAATGTGATTCACTTAAGGGAGTCGGAGGATGTGACACAGTGGGGGTTGATGGGAAATGTAGTTTTAATTTGGAGAAACATTAATAGACTAATTATCATGTTTTTATCAAACTTTCAACCCACTATTGCTCCCTTTCTTCTGTCTGATTTGGGCTTGATCGTGTATTTTTATCTCTGTTTATAGCTACTCTGTCCGTATTGAGTCCATGCTGTTGAAGACAGAGTTTCCCGTGGCGTGTGAGGCCATGAAACGTGACATTAAGATCCTTCGCTCTGCCACCAAAGGTAATGACGGCTTCCTGCTCGCTGCCTTTAAGCTCTCACAGTTAACATCTGCTTGTTGTCGGTTGCTTCGACAACTCGTGTAAAGTCTTGTCAGGAGATTATTGTTAAGAAATCACACCAACGCTGAAGTGATCTACATACGTATTGTGTGTGTGTGTGTGTGTGTGTATCTCAAGTCTGATACATCTTCTTCCATTGTTGTCCAAGCTCTTTAAAAACACAATTCAATGAGCCACACTGTCTTTCATTACTGTAGATTGTTTCAACTCATGCACTTTTTCTTCCTGTTTGTTTGCTAAAACCTCCAATAGTCTGCAGAGGCCTAAAACTGTTGAATCTGTTTGCTTTTATAAAATAAAACTATATATTTGTGTGACATTTTTAAAGCAGGAACCAATGGGCTCTGACAATGAATCCATATTAAAATTGGAACGTGACCATTGTTTAAACACTACTCAAGTTCTCGGTCCATTCTTCCTATTAACTGCGTCTTTATAGATTGATAGATTGATTGACACCCCCAGTGTTGCTGTGATCTCTGGTTTCCAGTAATAGAAGAAGTATTCAGATCCTTTACTTAATTAAAACCAACAGGAGGTGGAGCTAGTTTACGCCACTTTATATACAGTTAGCTAGTTTACGCTACTTTATATACAGTTAGCTAGTTTACGCTACTTTATATACAGTTAGCTAGTTTATACTACTTTATATACAGTTAGCTAGTTTACACTACTTTATATACAGTTAGCTAGTTTACACTACTTCATATACAGTTAGCTAGTTTATACTACTTTATATACAGTTAGCTAGTTTATACTACTTTATATACAGTTAGGTTAATTACTGGGAGAGGAAAGGGAAAGAAGAGAAACGAATAAGCAGGATGAGACTTCACACACACTCCACACAACACCTCTGCTATTTTTAGCGAGCATATGTGTGAACGTGATAACTGTATGAATGTTAACTAACCGTTCACACAGTAGCACTCACACTCTCTGCTGCACGCAGGGATTTTAGGATTATACACTCCTGGTTATCTCTTTTTATTGTGTGTGTGTGAAGATGTTTATTTATGCTTTTATGTCTCTGCTTCTTTCTTCATTTCTCCAAATCCTTTTCCACATCTCAAGCAGGTGATGATTTTTTGGGATTTGTCTGTCCTTCCTGATGATCCAAATAAACACTTTTTTCTTTTTTTTCCAATTCGTTCTCTCTTCCAGAGTTAATGTGCTGTGAGGAGCTCCATGCTGTTCTTCATCTGGTGCTGCAGGCTGGAAACATCCTCAATGCTGTGAGTGAGAGACTTAAAGACTGCATCAAGGAATAAAAGCAGCGATAATGAATAATTAGGCAAGACAAGTAAACGCAATTACTGTGGTAGCAAAGTCCAACTGAACACATGATGTTCACAGAGTAGACTGTGTGAATATGAAGGTTAGTGTAAAGCTGATAATTACACTGATTTGGCATAAAAAATGACATTAAACATTCAGCTTTTGTCCCACCTACACACTATAGATGTAAAGTGATGCAGAATAAACAACAAACATGCAATCCATCATTTTTTTTGCCATGAAATCCGTTAATTAGAAAGGTGTATTTAGTGTTTTCATCCAGTTTACATCTATATATTGATGCATATTTCTTGTGTGTTGCAGGGAGGTTATGCAGGAAACGCAGTGGGCTTCAAGCTGTCGTCCCTCCTCTCTCTGGCCGACACCAAGGCCAACAAGCCGGGCATGAACCTGCTGCATTTTGTTGCTCTGGTCAGTAACAAAAACATGATTTATATTAGTAACACCTTAATGATTATTTAGGTATTTAAAGGTGCAGTAAATGACGTTCAGCCTCACCAGATGTCAGAAAACAGCTTTTCTTTTTTGTTATAATTTGCACCATATTGCACCACCCTTTCTGTCAAATGTCCTAAAAATTAACTGTTAAATACCTGCAATTATATTCTTTTTAAATCAAGGAAATATGTACAAAATTAAATCTTAAACTAAAGCATTACCCTGGATTATAAAATACAAACTCTGAAAATTAAATAATGTTTCTCTCTCTCTTTCAGGAAGCGCAGAAAAAAGATGGGAAACTGTTGGAGTTTCCACTGAAGCTGACTCATGTTAAGACTGCAGCAAGGTTAGAAATCACTTCATCACTTCAAGTCTCAGTCATTTGCTTTGTAACAGCGCCCTCTGCTGGTATAAAGCATTACAGCAGATTTCCCTCCAAATCTAAACCTGAAGACTAGTGTAAACTGCAGAAAGGAAGTAATTCATTGTTCAGAGTCTTATTTATAGATGTATTGTTAATGATATCTTCTTTTTTTCTGTTTGTTTGTTTGTTCACAGGATCTCCTTGGAAACGCTGGACGCTGACCTGCAGTGCCTGACGTCTCGCACCCATTCAGTCGAGAAGAGCGTCCAGAGAGACACGGAGCTGCTGCAGCAACTGGACAACTTCCTGCAGGTAACTGTGTCTGACCTGACCATTAAAACCAAAACCAAAACCAAACTTCATCCTCAAACAGCTCTTTGAGGCTCACTAAGATCATTTCAAAGTAAAATATTGTAGACCATTTTGCTTTCTGTGAATTATACACAGAAATCGAACACAGATGTACAAATAATGAAAATATGATTATACCAGTATGGGAATCCTTTTGGAAATCCTTTCATTATCTTAATTTTTGATATTATCCCTCATTTGCTTCTTATTGTTAGAAGTTATTTGAACATATTGAAGGTATTGCTGGGAAATAAAAAGTAACATTGGCCCTCACAAAGATAGCAAGACAAGCCGATTGTGTTGGCTGGACTTGTAACTACTTGTTGTACATATGTGTTTGATTGTCGATTTTTTGCTGTTCCTTGTCATCATTATATTCCTTCCTGTGATTTGTGTGCCTGCCCACCACAGGATGATAATAATGTTTCTCGTTTTTCTGTCTCTTAGAGTGCTACGTCGGCTCTATGCTCGCTACGCGGCAGCCGACAGCAGCTGAAGAAGGAAGGCAGCGAGCTGATCGACTTCTTCTGTGAAGACAGAGACGCGTTCAGACTGGACGACTGCTTCAGCATCTTCCACACCTTCTGCTCCAGGTTCACTGATGCTGTCAAGGTACACACAATACATATACACTACAGTATACACTAAGGCAGATATCAGTATTGTGATATGTATAGTAAGACTTAGTAGATGGTTAATATTGGTCATTATTTATAGACATGATTAATTTACTTATGAAATTATTGGTGAATGCTTCTGCCACTAACTGTTCCTCCAAAAGCACCAAAACACAAACCATGTGCCACGATACAGTATATGGTCAATAACATTTTGAAAATTGATCTTGTCCACATATTTAAACAAGCAAATATTTTTTTCTGCTGCTATTTCACATTAGAAGCAGGTATTTTTATCATGAAACAGCTTTATATCACAACTCATTGCTTACTTTGCTAGAATTGCAAAGAAAAGAGGCAGCAGATCAGACCCTCTACACTTATGTTAAAATGAGACTAAGAAAGTAAGAACAGCTAAGAAGTGAAAATAAGAGAAATTGCATAAGACTCACTGCTGTCTGTCTGTTTCTAAAGGAGAACATGGAGAGAGAGGCTAAGGAGGTGGCCCGTCGCCGTCGGTTGCAGGAGCTGGAGGAGCAGAAGAGGCACTCCTGGTCCGGGGGTGAGGAGGTAAGACGAAACACAAATGAACACTGATATAAAAAATACACTCAAACTGCTTGACTAGTAATGAATTTGAACTATGTGATCCTGTTGTAGGTTGGAGGAGCTTTCAGGTTGCGCTGCAGCAGTGAGACGGACATGTCGGCTGCGATGTCACGCCATGACGAGGCCGGGCTGATGGAGTTCCTGTCCCCTAGGTCCCACCCTCGCTCACCTCTCAACAACTCCCGCATTCCTCTGGGCCGCACGGGGAGCTTACGGCGTTCCCGAAAATCTCCATCCAGCTCGCCAAGCATTAATGCTGATCGTGAATTGAGCATGGTCCTCGGAATGGCGACCCCTGACCACAGACTCACCCAGCAGAGAGGAGCGGAAGAGGCAAGGACAGTTTTCCACTTAGGCTCACCTGAACCTGGGCTCAGAAGTCTTTCACCTCTGGCTTGGTCCCAAAGTCCGAGCGCCACAAACGCACACCATACAACCACCACTTACCTCAACTTTGATTCCACCCAGACTCAAGTTAACGCAATCAATCCCACAAATAGAGATACAGTCAAATCTACCTCTGATTTGAACCAGCAATCAGACCACAATAACAATGGCAATGATCGACTCACTCTGGATTCTAGCAGCCAGGTGACACCTTCAGAACAAACTAATTTTGGATTGAGTGGGGAAACAGCTACAGCGAATGACAATGCTGAAAAATCAAGAGTTGATCTGGATGTAAGTGGACAAAATGTCACCTGTGATGAGGAAACCAACCACAGTGCTTCTAACAGCAACATGTCAGTGGTTTTAGAGAAATGTACACTAGTTCCTGAGCTGAAAGCATTTGACGAGAACACACCCCGACAGCGTCTCTACGGATATCGTCAGGATGATATGGTAATCACAGATTTGGACGAGGAGGGAGCAGACAAATCCAAACTCCAGGAGGTGCAGGCTAACTCCCACATTGGGAAAGCAGAAAAAAATGATATCTTCGTTTTTGACACAAGCTCTTCCTCATCACAGAGAAATGAAGAGGATGAACGAGAGGACAAGGTGGTTGTGTGGTGTGTGACTGGTGTGTGCGAAGCAGCTGGTGAAGGCACACACACTGACGACACACTAGAACAAACTGAGAGGAATCAGTATACGAGTGACAATCAGGGAGGAAATGAGAAAGCTTTCTCCGCCCCAACTAAGCACACGCCTTCAGAACCTCAGCTGGCTAACGAGACATCAGTGCCTGTACCGATCAGCAGCCAACCAGTGCCTGTCTCCCGCTGTGACAACTCACCACTTACCGTATCCTCCACCAGTTGGCAACCAGCAGAGCAGCCATCTTCCAGTCAAACTCTTACCGCAGATGCCTCTAAGGACACTAAAGAACCAGTTGATCAAGGAGAAGAAGCAGAGGGCTCCAACAATGAGGAGAAAAAAGTAGAAACCCTCCCTGAGAAATCAACAGAGAGCAAAAGTGACACTGATCACACGACTAATGAAAATCCAGAAGCAGCTCCTCCCACAAATGGAAAGGCAGAAGCTGCAACATTGTCCAAACCATCCACCAAGAACCTCGCTACCTCTAAAGCTCGACCAGCCGGGATTAAACCTACAACCCCAAACACCAACAAATGCAAACCTGTCCGAACACTCACCAACTCTGAGAATCAAGGCATGAGGCGGGTGGTGCCTATTTCGAGGACTAGCCGAGGTGTTCCACCCCTCAGCAAACCTCCAGAGAAGCCTCCTGGCCACCAGCGGGGTTCCTCCAGTCTGAATGTCACCAACTTTAACAGCAGCTCCCTCCGACGAGGAGAGAAGCCCTCGACTTCTCCTTCAACCCAACGCTCCAGCATCCACAAGGACCCTAAGGATGCAAAGGACCGGAAGGTTTCAGGCACTCACACGTTCGCCCGAGAGCAGAAACAGGACGTGCAAAGGAGGCCATCTATCCACAAGCCCTTAACGAAACCCAAAGCCCAGCCAGAGGAGAAGATGTGTCGCTCCACACTGCGGGCGCTCGGTCAGGCTGCAGCAAATGCGGGAGGAGGAGGCAGTGTTAGTGCCCCTGCCACCCCTTTGCGTAAAGCCATTACCCCTTCATCATCTCCACTTCCGGGTTTTGCCCGAAACACCGCCTCTTCTTCTTTCAGACGGACCCTTACACCTGCTACTCCTCATTCAGCCCACTCTGGCTCAGACTCGTCCCCTAAAACCTCCTCAAAAACCTTTGTCCCCCCAACTGGCACCTCCTCGCCTTTCACCCGAGCAGGCTCACTGAGGGTCACCACCACCTCCAAATCTTCAGATGTACACAACCCGCCCTCCTCCTCCACCTCCTCCCCACTGAGGAGGACTCAGAGCATCAGGACACCTCCTCGCCCACCGCTCCAAGACTTGCAGGCTCCTTCTAAAGGCCACCGGAGGAACGATAGTGGCAGCTTCTCTGACAAGTCCACTCACTCTCGAGAGTCGGGCAAAGTCAGCAGACCCGGCTGGAGATAACAAATCTGAAGCTAGACAGTGCCTTGTTGTATCCTTCGTTCTTTTCTGGATTTGGGAGTAAAGCCAGAGGATACATTCCAGTAACAAAGTCTTACAGAAAAACAAATGGTCTTCCTAAGAAAAAGTTTAGCTCAAGAAAGAAGGGAGGTTACATTCCAATATGAAGCACAGATACTGTTTTCTATTCTTTGAGGATGAAAGGCGCTTTGTGCTAATATGAAGATATGTTTGTTTTCCATGCTTTAATGTGGTGATATAAGGACACATTCCATTATGAAAGCACATTATGTACACTTTCTAAAGAGGCTGCATTCAAATATAAAAAAAAAACTGTCCAAGGTGGTCATTCAAGGATGGATGGATGGATGGATGACTTCTGATATAACTCTGGTTTGTAAAGGCCATATTCCACATTGAGATAGGGGACACCCATTCTGATAAAAACATGCAAATTACTCTATGCATAGAAGTAACATTCCAATATTTAGAGGTTTTCTGGGTTTTTTTAATGCAATGAGAATAGCACATAATTATACAGGCTTCCTATCTAAAGTGGTCTTCTTCCAATATGTAGCATGCACATACTTCCTTATTCCCCTGCTTTAGTCCTGAAACAATCAGTCAATGAAACCAATTAGTCATTTGAAATTCATTGTTAGTTTCAGTGATAAACCTTTTTCTTTTAAACTTAACCCACAAATTCCGGCAATTACCTTTTGATTATCTGTCTTCTGATAGTACATTTAAGGTAAACTCTTACATTGAAGCCAGAGGAAGGAACCTCGTTCAAATACTAAGCACAGTCTCCTAACTTGTGGCTGAATTTGGTAAATTTCATCAAAAACCTAACTAAATTCCAACAATAAACATATACAGTATTTCTTTCTTACTCTTATGAGATTCTCATTCCTCTGAAGTTCTCTTTTTCTAGGATAAACTCCACCAAGAAGCCAGCTGCACTCCAATACTAACTATACAATTTCCTTTTCCTAAGAGCTGTGTAAGAGCATTAAGACGCCACACATGTCGCTTCCCCTTTGAAGTTGCCTGTTGGTTTGATAGTTCATAGATTCAGAGGAGATTAAATATCACCATACATTATATAAAATAACTTGACACTGTCCATTCAGTCCAAGCAATAGTCCATAACAAATGTCAACACAGTATTTTCTGGAGGTCAGAGACCATATTCTCATCTTTATAACAACTAGACTTAACTATTTTGTTCTTTTGAGAGAATAAAGAACCAGACATGCAAAATAGAGTTCAAGCACAAATAATTACACACTCTAAGAGCTCAGGCCCGACACATTGGTCACATTGGTCACTTTTCAATGTAAGATGAAGGAAGAAAGTAAATGTCTTAAATATGGTGTGTCTTTTTCTGCAAATATATGGTACCTGACGCGACTGAATGCCAGATGTTTGTTTCTTATCTCCTCCTGATCAAACAACTTTATTTTATGTCTGAAATGCCTTTTTGTGATTCTGCATCTTTTTAAATTTACTAACCAAGCTGAGGAATCTCTGTACATCTGGCCTGATTGGAATAGAAATTATATAATTATAATAATTATCCTTGTCTTTGAAAAAATGTGCTAAATCATCAAGAATCATGTAATTTTTAAAAAAGAGAGATAAGTTTAGACGAGGAGATATTTATTTCAAGTGTCTCTGATTAAAACGAACAGTGACTGACAAACAAAAGTCTGCAGTGTCAGGGTTTGTTCATATGAAGATATTTGTATGTTTATGTATCTATTTATGTATGTAGTTCATATTTGTATTATATATAAATATATATGTAATCTATCTACTAATTAATAAAATGTTATTCCCCCAACACTTAGTACTTCTTTCCTGTTCACCAGAGCTCATTTAAAAACTTTGTATTTCTTTTTCATTTGTATTTCATTAACTTTAATCTTAAGAAGCACTTTGTGAATTTTCTATGTGAAATGTGTTATACTATATATACCTTACTGACTTCATCTCGTCTTGTATCCATAATCCATACAATGCATCACAGGCTTCCTTTGATAGTTTCTGATATTATTTTGTGTAGTATTTTGTATGATGTTTGTGGACAAGAGGGTCAATCTGCTGTGGCTGGGAGCTTGATGTGAAAATACTGTTAATAAATAAATACATTAAAAATAATAATAATTAAAATAAATAAGATCCAATACATAAAAAAGAAGAAAATTAAATAAATAAAATAAGAAGAATAAAACAATTTCCATATCCGTTTATTGCATATTTTATAATAATTGCATTTGTATTAATCACAAAAGAAATCCCGCCTAAAAAAGACGTGTGACGTCATCACGCCGCGCCAAACAATGCTCCATGTGGATAATGGTCCGAGGAAAGTTTATGTGCCTCTTTATCTAGAAAGTTGTTATGCAAAACGTTTAAAAAAACACTGCTGGTGGAAGATAAAAATGAAACGGCTTCATTGGATTTGGAGCTGAAAGTAATGAAGCGGCAGTGAGAGAAAAAGAAAAAGAAAAAACGGAAAAGAGAAGAGAAATATCCCGGTGTTTAAAGTTTAAAGACCGGAGGAGCTTTAAGGTCAGTCTGGTTTAATGTACTACTTTAATATTCTTAAGTATTATAGTGATGTAGTATGCAGTATTATAGTGAAAGTACTACAGTATTATGAGTGATGTAGTATGCAGTGTTACAGTAAAAGTACTGCAGTATTATAGTGATGTAGTATGCAGTATTACAGTAAACGTACTGCAGTATTATGAGTGATGTAGTATGCAGTATTACAGTAAAAGTACTGCAGTATTATGAGTGATGTAGTATGTAGTATTACAGTAAAAGTACTGCAGTATTATGAGTGATGTAGTATGCAGTATTACAGTAAAAGTAGTGATATATTATTATATATGACATCATTAGATTATTAATAGTGAAGCATCAGTATTAGAGCAGCAAGTTACTGTTGTAGCTGCTGGAGGTGGAGCTAGTTTATACTACTTTATATACAGTTAGCTAGTTTATACTACTTTATATACAGTTAGCTAGTTTATACTACTTTATATACAGTTAGCTAGTTTATACTACTTTATATACAGTTAGCTAGTTTATACTACTTTATATACAGTTAGCTAGTTTACACTACTTTATATACAGTTAGCTAGTTTATACTACTTTATATACAGTTAGCCAGTTTATACTACTTTATATACAGTTAGCTAGTTTACACTACTTTATATACAGTTAGCTAGTTTACTCTACTTTATATATAGTTAGCTAGTGTAGTCCAGTGGTTCCCAACCTAGGGGTGGGGCCCCTCCAAAGGGTCAGCAGATAAATGTGAGGGCTGGTGATTTTTGCTGAAATATTGGATCATTTGAACATTTATTGAAATGAAAGCATGTGAGAAGTTTAGAGGGAAAAAATCAGTATTTGGTGGAGCTGTTAACAACTCATAGACATCTGAAATGTGAGCCGACTACACACTGCTGACTGGTTTCATCTTTAACAATGTGTTGTATTTTAAAAGCTTGTTATATTATCCAGTGGAGTAGGAAGTAGAAAGTAGAACGGCTCTTTCTCATCACTAATATTCATGTCGTGTTTTCTCAGGATGCTTCTTCACTCCTTTCTTTCTGCTGTGTGACGAACTGAAGAGGAAAAGATGGAGGAAGAACTTCGAGAAAGGAGAGAGGAGGAAGAGGAAGAGGGGGAGATGATGAAGGTGAGCAGCAGAGACTCGGCTAGAGGAGAGCTGATCGATGGACACACCCGGATCTCCGCCTCCTCCTCTTTCGACTCGTCTCCTTACCTCTCCTCCTCCATCCACAGAGGAAGAGGAGGAGACGGGGAGGAAGACGAAGTCAGGGTCGCCATAGTTACCATCGAGGAGGATTCCTGCCTGTCGGAGCCGTTTGGCGCCGCCGACCTGGAGACGGCCAATCACATCACAGAGGTGGAGGACGA
>NC_070599.1:24425107-24455107 GCF_027409825.1 Scomber japonicus | reverse complement strand
TCCTCTTTTCCTTTCTCCCTCCCTCGTTCCTTATTTCCTCCATCCTTCTTTCCTTTCCTTCCTTCCATCTGTCCTTCCTCCCTCCCTCCTTCTCTCCTCCCTTCCTTCTTTCCTTCCTCCGTCCTTCCTTCCTTCCTTTCCTTCCTTCCATCTGTTCTTCCTCCCTCCCTCCTTCTCTCCTCCCTTCCTTCTTTCCTTCCTCCATCCCCCTTTCTCCTTCCTTCCTTCCTTCTTTCTTCCCTTCCTCCCTCCCTCCTTCCTTCTCTCTTTCTTTCCTCCCCCTACCTTCCTTCCTTCCTTCTTTCCTCCGTCCTTCCTTCCTTTCCTTCCTCCCTCCTTCCTTCCTTCCCTTCCTTCCTTCCTTCCATCCTTCCTTCCTTCCTTTCAATGAGTGTCCTATAAAGGGTTAAAATGTAATTGGCAGTTAGTTTCATTAGACGATGAAATATCCAACGCTTTATTCTACACCTGAACACACCCTCATGCCTCGAGGTCACATTCCTGCCAGTCCGGCCCGCCACACACTGGTCTCGCCGAGTCAGCACACACACACACACACACACACACACACACACACACACACACACACACACACACACACACATTCCTGTAGCATTCCTGGAGTCTTGGGCTCGTCAGCAGGACGGAGGTTTGAACCTGCGACCTCCTGGTTAACAGCGTCGCCTCTTTAAACACCAACATGATGTTTTTATTTAAATGTTCACATCTCAAACCTCACGCTGTCGTTTCCCACCTGAGATGATTTTATTTATTTATTTTAATGAATAAAAGTCACAACACAGAAGCTTTGGCTGCTTTTTTAGACTCTATTAAAACAGTGCAGGAATCTGCTTTGTTATTTAAGGTGGTTTAAGACAGTTTAAGGTGGTTTGAGGCGGTTTAAGGTGATTTAAGACGGTTTAAGGTGGTTTAAGACAGTTTAAGGTGGTTGAAGGTGGTTTAAGGTAGTTTGAGGTTATTTAAGGCGGTATAAGGTGGTTTAAGGTAGTTTAAGGTAGTTAAAGGTGGTTTAAGGTAGTTTGAGGTTATTTAAGGCGGTATAAGGTGGTTTATGGCAGTTTATGGTTGTTTAAGGTGGTTTAAGGCGGTTTAAGGCAGTTTAATGCGATTTAAGGTGGTTTAAGGTAGTTTAAGGTGGTTTAAGGTAGTGTAAGGCGGTTGAAGGTGGTTTAAGGCGGTATAAGGTGGTTTAAGGCGTTTTAAGGCGGTTTAAGGTGGTTTAAGGTGGTTTAAGGTGGTTTGAGGCAGTTTAAGGCAGTTTAAGGTGGTTTAAGGTCTTTTTTTGGTCAGTAACCCCTTAAAATTAAAGCAAAATATACCTGGGACCCCTTAAAAAAACTAAACAGGAGAACAGAAGCTGGACAGGAAGTGATGTCACGACTCCAGCCCTCTATTCATTTCAGATTTTACCGCTCTGTGATTGGTCAGTGATGATGATGATGTCACAATGCTGCAAAAGTTTAGCCGGAGTGAAAGTGAATGGTTTCGCAGGGTTCAAGCTGCTGAAACAGGAAGTAGCTCAGACAGACAGACAGACAGACAGGTGCGCTCGCCTTAGCAACCGCTCACTGTCGGCAGCAGCATCATCATCATCATCGCCGCGGCAACCAGACAGAGAGCCGAGTCCCTATTGGTGGCGGCAGGCGTCTCTGTTCCTCTGAAACGACCTGCAGAGGACACAATGAGGAACAGGTGGTCTGCTGCTGCTACACACACACACACACACACACACACACACACACACACACACACACACACACACACACACACACACACACACACATTGACACACACACACACACACACAGAGACACACACACACACACACACACACACACAGAGACACGCACACACACACACACACACACAGAGATACACACACACACACACACACACACAGAGACACACACACACACATAGAGACACACACACACACAGAGACACACACACACACACACACACACACACAGAGACACACACACACGCACACACACACACACACACAGAGACACACACACACACACACACACACACACACAGAGACACACACACACAGACACACACACACGCACACACACACACACACACACACACACACATTGACACACACACACACACACACAGAGACACACACACACACACACACACACAGAGACACGCACACACACACACACACACACAGAGATACACACACACACACACACACACAGAGACACACACACACACACACACATAGAGACACACACACACACAGAGACACACACACACACACACACACACACACAGAGACACACACACAGAGACACACACACACGCACACACACACACACACACAGAGACACACACACACACACACACACACACACACAGAGACACACACACACAGACACACACACACGCACACACACACACACACACACACACACATTGACACACACACACACACACACAGAGACACACACACACACACACACACACACACAGAGACACGCACACACACACACACACACACACACACACAGAGACACACACACACACACACACACATAGAGACACACACACACACAGAGACACACACACACACACACACACACACACAGAGACACACACACACACGCACACACACACACACACACAGAGACACACACACACACACACACACACACACACACACACACACACACACACACACACACACACACACACACACACACAGAGGGTTTTACAGTGTGTGTAATGCGACACTTTAAGAATGCCAGTAAAAGTCTTCAGTCTCAGTGGTTTTTGTTCCCGCGCTCCCCCGCTCGCTCTGGTTTCTCTTCTTCCTCCGAGTTCTCGCCTCCAACAGCAGCTGAGACGACGACCACGAGACAATTAATCAATTAATCAATTAACTCGACAAACTTGAGTCTTTTATTTCTTTCAGTTAAAAACAAACAGTAACGGAAAGGTTTCACTTCTGTTTCTCGTCTTGATTTGATTTGAACTATTTGATTGTTTTAGTCATTTATTTAAAATCTATATTTATAAATATTTTTTAAAAAAGGATGGAAGGGAGATAGAAGGAAGGAAATGAGGAAGGAAAGAAGGATGGAAGGAAGAAAGAGGGAAGGAAGGATGGAAGGAAAGGAGGGAGGAAGGAAGGACAGTAGCAGGGAGGATGGAAGGGAGGAAAGGAAAGGAGGAAGGAAGGAAGGAAGGATGGATGGATGGATGGAAGGGAGATAGAAAGAAGGAAAGGAGGAAGGAAGGAAAGAAAGAAAGGTGGAAGGAAGAAAGAGGGAAGGAAGAATGGAAGCAAAGAAGGAAAGGAGGGAGGAAGGAAAGAAAGAAAGCTGGAAGGAAGGACAGTAGCAGGGAGGATGGAAGGGAGGAAAGGAAAGGAGGAAGGAAGGAAGGAAGGATGGATGGATGGATGGAAGGGAGATAGAAAGAAGGAAGGATGGATGGATGGATGGAAGGGAGATAGAAAGAAGGAAGGAAGGAAGGAAGGAAGGGAAAATCTCTGTTTCAGCTTCTTAAATGTGACGTTTTGAAGCTTTTCTGTCTCATACGTGACAAACTGAAATATTTATGTGTATATATGTTTATACTTCAGACCGTCCATCAGGTAAAACAAGACATTTAAAGGTGTTTGTCACTATTTATCTGCTATTTTATGGACATAAACCTTTTTTTAATTTTGAGATTAACCAACAGGCCAGAAAACTAAATATATTCACTTTATATCACGTAAAAACAAAGAGAAGCTGCTGTGATAAGCAAATGCTTCAGTCTACACCGGTCAGAAACGACTTTATTTATTTTATTTATTTATTTATGTAGTTAGTTATTTTATTTTATTTTTTTAATTAATTAATTAATTTTATTTATTTATTTATTTATTTTATTTTTTTAATTAATTAATTTATTTTATTTATTTATTTTTTATTTTATTTATTTAATTAATTAATTATTTATTTTTATTTAGTTATTTGTATTTATTTTTTTTATTTTTTTATTTAGTTATTTATTTACTTATTTATACTTTTATTATTTTTTACCTTTTATCTTGTCACTGTTTCTAATGGAGAGAAGAAGGACAAATGATATAAAATTATTTACTTTTTTTATTTCTACGTGTTTATTTGAGTTTAAATCTTCTGTAACAAACTCTAACTTTGGGCTTAAAAAGTAAAATCTAAATTCCCACGTTCAGTATTTATCTTTCCTTTTCTTTCTTTTTCTTAACTTTCACACCTTTTTATTCCTTCCTTCCTTCTTTCCTTTATTTATTCTTCCATTGTTCTTCTGTCCTGATTGCGAAACAACCGAGGCTCAATTTGTCCCCGGAGAACGATTGCAGCTCTCACACACACACACACACACACACACACACACAGCCCCTCATTAAAATATACATGAGCACTAAGTCCCTAACATCCCCGCTACGCTCTCCTGCATTCATTATTGATCAGCGCTCTCTCTCCGCTCTGCAGCCGCCGAGGTTCGGTCTGTTGGTTTTTAGTTTTTTTTAAAGTACCTGTTTGTTTGCTGCATTGCACCTCCGTAATCTGTCCCCGCGGAAACACGCCGGCCTCTAAACTGTCGAACCACGTTGAGCTCGAAGGATGAAGCGTCGGAGTTTCAAAATGTCTCAAACTTTAGGAGGAAAAAAAACTGTCTTTAGGTCCAATAACTACTTTTATCGGACAGTAAACGATATAATGATGCTATGTTAGCCTCTTAGCTGCTAATGTGAAGTTTGGCAGTAACATAGACTGTATAGAAGAAATAGACGTAACATCCGTGACGTCACCCATTGGTTTGTGGACTGCTGCTCGGAAGCCAATAGTTTCGAATCTGGGCAGCGCCATCTTGAAAATTTCAGGTGCATGCTGGGAAAAATAAAAACACGGATTCTACTTATATGGGCATGAGGCGGAGCCGTGGGCGGAGCGGGGAGGTTGCTATGGTTGCGAGGGCTGGATCTCGAGGACATTGGTCAATCAACCTGTCAATCAGGACGTAGCCACGCCCTAATGCATACCCTGCTTTATCGTCACATATAAAATCAGGGAGGCCAAAATGTCCCAAATGAACATCATACTGCATTGAAGAAGGCTTTAAACTAGCGATTGAGACCATAAACACATTTTGAAAACGTTTACTGAGGTTAGAAATCAAGTGAGAAGTTGGTGAATTCTCCATTGACTTGTATAGAGACGGTCGCCCCCTGGTGGCCTTTTGATAGAATGCAGCTCTAAGTTACTTCCGCGTTGGCCTCAATTCAGAGGACAGGAACTCCCCGCCTGGTAAATACTGAGGTTAAAAAAAAGATCCATGTATCATTTGACGAGTCCATTTATAGACGCGATGATGCTGATAATTATTACGTTATTGTACGATAAGTCAATCATTATTGCGACAGGCCGACTTCTGACTCTAAGATTATCATTTATCTTCATTTTGATCCGGATTGTGTCCTAGTCTGTAGTCTGAACATTTGAAGTAGTTTCCCTCGTGATGCAGCAGAGGGCGCTAAGCTAACGTTAATGAAGGACGATAGCGAGCGACAGACACCGAAACAACTGCGAGGTCACATGTGGTCGTATTTCAGGTTTGTTCGTTAGCTTGTTGACTTCGTTAAAGTCAGTCGGTCTTCTACGATAACTAATCTGCGGGCTAGCCTCGTAGCTAACCACCACAGACGAAATGTAGGACCTCGTTTGATATTATATTAACTTGATTTTTGAAAAAGTAACAGCGTTCATCCTCTTGTCTCTCTTATTTTAGGTCCATTTCAGAATTTGACACCTGTGTGAAGACTTTTAATAAGCAGCAAAGTCTCCTGATATAAAATATATAAAAGAAATAAAGTTTAGTAATAAAAACTAGGTCAAAAACTTAAACTTAGAAGCCAAAAGAAACAAATGAAATAGCTAAGATAAAACTTATAGAGTGATAATAATGAAGTGAGAGTTCAGTTTGAGCCCCGAAGTTACAGCTGTCGTTTGTTTTTGAGAGAGAGAGAGAGAGAGAGAGAGGGAGAGGGAGGGAGAGAGAGAGAGAGAGAGAGAGAGAGAGAGAGAGAGAGAGAGAGAGAGAGAGAGAGAGAGAGAGAGAGAGAGAGAGAGAGAGAGAGAGAGAGAGAGAGAGAGAGAGAGAGAGAGAGAGAGAGAGAGAGAGAGAGAGAGAGAGAGAGAGAGAGAGAGAGAGAGAGAGCTCTCATCTGCTGGAAATCAATCTTCCACACATTCCTCTGATCATCACTCTCTCTCTTCCTCTCTTTCTCTCTCTTTCTCTTCACTATGTATTGATTCTTCACACACTTGTAGACTAATCCCGCTCTCACACACACACACACACACACACACACACACACACACACACACACACACACACACACACACACACACACACATCTGCCGCGGCCTTTGAAGTGGTTTTCTGTGTTTCCAGAGTCTGACTGTAGTTAGCCGAGAGGATGAAAAAAAGAAAAACCAACCACACAAACACGTTTATATATCTGCTTATATGTAACACACACACACACACACACACACACACACACACACACACACACACACACACACACACACACACATGCTCGCAGTGTGTGTCGGACTGTGGGAAAGACTCAGCTGTTTTAATGCATAACACACACACGAGTCTCAGGTTTTACAAGCCGACGGAGGAACTCAGTGGGTTTACATACCAGAGAGAGTTTAAAAGATGAACGGAGGACGGAGAGAAAGAAAGAAAGAAAGAAAAAAAGAGACGAGAGGAGAAACATGTGAGCCAGCGGAGGAAAGAAAGTCGTCTTCTTTTAATGATCTCTTGAAGCAGCTAAACTTTAATTATTGATTAATCAGCTCGTCTGTAAAACCATAGGAAGGAAAGGAGGAAGGAAGGGAGGAAAGAAAGAGGGAAGGAACGAAGGGAGGGAGGAAGGAAGGATGGAAGCAAAGAAGGAAAGGAGGGAGGATGGAAAGGAGATAGAAGGAAGGAAAGACAGAAGGAAAGGAGGAAGGAAGGAAGGAAAAAAAGCTGGAAGGATGGAAGGAAGAAAGAGGGAAGGGAGGAAGGAAGGATGGAAGCAAAGAAGGAAAGGAGGAAGGAAGGAAGGAAGAAAGAGGGAAGGGAGGTAGCAAAGAAGGAAAGGAGGAAGGATGGAAGGAAGAAAGAGGGAAGGGAGGTAGCAAAGAAGGAAAGGAGGGAGGAAGGAAGGATGGAAGCAAAGAAAGAAGGAAGGAGGAAAGCTGGAAGGATGGAAGCAAAACTGTCCATAAACTATTAAATAAAAACTTTATTTCCTTCTTTTTTTGTTTCATTAAAACTATTTTCTAACTTTTCCTAAACTGTACGGAAGTCAAAAGCAGCCATTAAAAAAATTTAAATGAATAAATAAAGTGCATAATATAATAATAATAATAAAAATAATTAATTAAATAAAAACAAAAATACAATTATTTATAAAAATGCATTTTTTAAATTTAAAAGTCAACATTATCATGTTGTTGTTTTTTAAGCTTCTTCTACTTTTCTAAAGACAGAGAGATTTTCAGATTAAAGGTCTGAGGTCAAAGGTCAGAGCAGGTCAGGTGATTGATTGACAGGTGAGATTATAGACTCCTCCTCCTCTTCTCCTTTCTACTGTTCTCCTTCTGCTTCTTTTCCTTCTTTTCCTCCTTTTCCTTCTTCTTTTCCTTCTTTGTCTCCTTCTTCTCCTTCTTCTTCTTCTTCTTCTTCTTCTTCTTCTTCTTCTTCTTCTTCTTCTCCTTTTTCTTCTTCTTCTTCTTCTCCTTCTTCTTCTTCCTCTTCTTCTCCTCCTCCTCCTCCTCCTCCTTCTTCTTCTCCTCCTCCTTCTTCTTCTTCTTCTTCTTTTCCTCCTCCTCCTTTTCCTTCTTCTCCTCCTTTTCCTTCTTCTTCTTCTTCTTCTTCTTCTTCTTCTTCTTCTTCTCCTCCTTCTCCTCCTTCTTCTTCTTCTCCTTCTTCTTCTTCTTCTTCTACTTTTCCTTCTCCTTCTTCTTCTTCTCCTTCTTTTCCTTCTCCTTCTCCTTCTTCTTCTTATTCTTCTTCTTCTGCTCCTTCTTTTCCTCCTCCTCTTCCTTCTTCTCCTCCTCCTCTTCCTTCTCCTTCTTTTCCTCCTCTTCTTCTTCTCCTCCTCCTTCTCCTTCTTCTTCTTCTTCTTCTTCTCCTTCTTCTTCTTCCCCTCCATCTTCTTCTCCTTCTCCTCCTCCTCCTCCTTCTCCTTCTCCTTCTTCTCCTTCTTCTTCTTATTCTTCTTCTCCTTCTTTTCCTCCTCCTCTTCCTTCTTCTCTTCCTCCTCCTTCTCCTTCTTTTCCTCCTCCTCCTTCTCCTTCTTCTCCTCCTCCTCCTCCTTCTTCTCCTACTCCTCCTTCTTCTTCTTCTCCTTCTTCTTCTTCTCCTCCTTCTTCTCCTACTCCTCCTTCTTCTTCTTCTCCTTCTTCTTCTTCTCCTTCTTCTTCTTCTCCTCCTTTTCCTTCTTCTCCTTCCCCTCCATCTTCTTCTCCTTCTCCTTCTTCTTCTTATTCTTCTTCTTCTTCTTCTTCTTCTCCCTCTTCTTCTTCTCCTTCTTCTTCTTCTTCTTCTCCTCCTCCTCCTTCTTCTCCTTCTCCTTCTTCTTCTTCTTCTTCTTCTTCTTCTTCTTCTTCTTCTTCTCCTCCTCCTCCCCCTCCTCCTTCTTCTTCTCCTTCTTCTTCTTCTCCTTCTTCTCCTTCTTCTCCTCCTCCTCCTTTTCCTTCTTCTCCTTCCCCTCCATCTTCTTCTCCTCCTTCTTCTCTTTCTCCTTCTCCTCCTCCTCCTCCTCATCCTTCTTCTTCTTCTTTTCCTTTCTCTAATTAAAGAAAGTAAAACATAATGAAGTGATGATGAAACAAACCAGTTTGACCAGTTTAGCCTCTCTGAGTCTCTGCAGGTGTTTTCTGTTTATTCTGGACTCTTTTCTTTTCTTTTCTTTTTATTTCATCACTTCTTCTTTCTTCATAAACTCGTCTGAACATGTAAACTAAAATAATCTCTTTAATCTCTTTTTCTGTTTGATGTGTTTCGATTTTAACTGAAACAAACACGAGGAGGAGAAAAGAAAAGACTGAAGCCTGGAGGGAGGGAGGGAGAGAGAGAGAGAGAGGGAGGGGGGGTAGGGGAGAGAGGGAGAGGGAAGGAAGGAGAGAGAGAGGGGAGGGAGGGAGGGAGAGAGGGGGAGAGAGAGAGAGGAGGAGAGAGCGAGAGAGGTAGGGAGAGACGGAGAGAGAGAGGGAGGGAGAGATGTAGAGAGAGAGAGAGAGGAAGATGTAGAGAGAGAGAGAGGGGTAGAGTGGGAGGTAGAGAGGAAGATGTAGAGAGAGGGAGAGTGGGAGGGAGGGAGAGAGAGAGAGAGGGAGAGAGAGAGAGAGAGAGAGAGAGAGAAAACAAACAAACAGGAGGAGGAACAGGTGATAGAGGGGAGGAGAGGAAGAGGAGGGGGGGTGTTTGTGTGTGTTTTGTGTCTTTACTGAAGGTTTGACCTCCTAAATTATCCTCAAACCAGCTTCTAACAGCAGCTAGTGTGTGTGTGTGTGTGTGTGTGTGTGTGTGTGTGTGTGTGTGTAGGTGTGTGTGTGTGTGTGTGTGTGTGTGTGTGTGTGTGTGTGTGTAGAGGTGTGTGTGTGTGTGTGTGTGTCGCAGCCTGTGGGAGTTTCAGTGTGACGACCTCGGAGGTCAATCAGCTGTGAGAAAGCAGCGACCTCTAACTCTTCCCCCGCTGGGCGTGTGTGTAGGTGTGTGTGTGTGTGTGTGTGTGTGTGTGTTAGTGAAAATGAATGTTTGTGTTTTTATTTTTTTATTTTTAATACCAGTTTAATTTTAGGCTCCTCATCTGTTTTAATTAGAGATATTACAGCATCTATATCTCAGGAGTGAAGTTTCCTTTTGACTGAAACACGAATTTAAACCAAATTTACAGAAAATCAGCCAAAAAAAATCAAATGAACACGTTTCCATCCATTTCCTGTTACTATTATACAAACATTAGGACAAACGTAGGTGGAGCTTCTTCTCTCATCTCTGTCATTAATATAGAATAAAAAGCCTTCACTGTAAATCACTAAACAACGAGGTTAGGACAATATTCAATAAAAACACATCTGATCAGTAAAAAGTGTCGCTGTTAAAATTGTTCTTCTAAATAAGTCATATAAATTTTAACCCTCCTGTTGTCCTCGAGGGAAGGAAGGAAGGAAGGATGGAAAGGAGGAAGAAAGAGGGAAGGATGGAAAGAAGGAAGGAAGGAAGGAAGATGAAAGGGAGGAAGGAAGGAAGGACAGTAGCAGGGAGGAAGAAAGGGAGGAAAGGAAGGAAAGAAGGAAGGGAGGAAAGGAAAGGAGGGAGGAAAGGAAGGAAGGAATGACAGTAGCAGAGAGGAAAGGAAGGGAGGAAGGAAGGAAGGAAAGGAAGGAAGGACAGTAGCAGGGAGGAGGAAAGGAGGGACAGAGAAAAGAAGGAAGGAAGGAAGGACGGACAGTAGCAGGGAGGAAGGAAGGAAGGACAGAGGAAAGAAGGAAGGAACAAACAGTCAACAGACGGGGTCAATTTATTTTTGGCCTTAAACTGAGAGCTGATGATAGAGATGCAGACAGGAAGCAGTTCTTAAACTACCAAATTAAAAGCATTAGTATTAAAATGTATTAAAGAAGAATAAATGAAGCGTAGCGGTCGCCTCGTCTCTCGTCTCTCGCGTCGCGGCTCTGATCTCTCGAGGTTTAACTGACGGCGGCTCGATTAGTTATTGATCGGCTCTGATTGATCGGTGCTGATGGAGGACGTTTCTCACCAGGAACGAGTCGCCGTGACAACGATAACGATCCCGCTGTTCAGGTTCAACGATACGGAAGAAAAATGAAGCTTTAATTTAACACGAGAGTATTTATGCTGACGTCCAGATGTTTCCAGATGTTTGAATCTAAACTCTAAATACAGAGATATAAACCAAACTGTTGCATTGTGGGTAACGTAGGCGATAGGTTTAGTCTCTTTACTGCATCGATTTTTACTCGTGTGATCATGTTATAACAGTTTTTTCCATTTTAATGAGAATTTACTTTAATTTACTTCATTTTTCTTCATATAGACAAGAACAACACCTCACTACAAACAAAATGATTATTCACATTAAAATAAATAAATGATCTGGTTACACTATAAAAAAGTAAATTAAAGTAAAAGTAAAAATACATTCTAAGGAAAAAGAGGTATGTAATTAAAATGTGAAAAATTATGAATATAGTAAAAAAAAATATTCTAATTGAAAATAGCTATGTACAATTAAAATGTTGTAAATATAGTAAAAAATATACATTATAAGTAAAAATAAACATATTCCATAAAAATGTAAAATATTGTAATACTGAAAAAATATAGTAAAAATAAAAAGTGCACAATAAAAATGTTTAAAAAATGGTCTATAGAAAAAATACATTCAAAATTATAAGATAATGCTATGTACAATTAAAACGTAAATTATTGTAAATATAGTAAAAAAAATATACATTATAAATAAAAATAGACATGTACCATTAAATTTAAAAAATGTAAAATATTGTAAAAGATATTTTAACTGAAAAAATATTGTAAAAAAAAAATAATTGCACAATTAAAATGTAAAATATTATAAATATAATTAAAAAATATACATTATAAATAAAAAATAGACATGTACCATTAAAATGTAAAATATTGTAAAAATATATATATGTTCTATGTAAAAAAAAAAAGTCTACAATTAAAATGTAAAATATTAAAAATAAAATAAAAATATACAATCTAATTAAAAGCAGCTTTGTATTTTTTAATATCCAGTTTCAGCCCATTAATCACTTTTGTCCTCTTCGAGCCTCCATACAAATAAAAACCTTTAATTGGACACATTTCCCTCCATAATTGTTAACTTTAATCAGAGTCTGCTGCTCTCTCCTCTCGCGCCCCTCCTCCTCCTCCTCCTCCTCCTCCCCCCCTCGTGCCCCTCCTCCCCCTCCCTTCCCTCCCTCCCTCCACCCTCCACCCCCCCCGGCTCCACCCCTCCCTCTCTGTCCGCATTCCTCGCTCTCTCCTCGGGCAGAGAGAGAGAGGCTTGTCCCTGCATGTTCCTGCTGGAGGTCGAGTCACACCGAGGCAGAGAGAGGAGAGGAGAGGAAAGGAGAGAGAGAGTCATGCTCCTCATCGATCCGCTGATTGATTGATTAATTGACCGGATGGATCAACAACGTCACGCGCGCCTGTATTGATACCCCTCTCTTTTTATTTTATTTTTTATTTGGGGAGGGGGGAAGAAGAAGAAGAATCAGCTCTCTGGTTTAATTTAGTTGTAATTTTTTATCGGACTAACCGGAGCAAGCTTTCTACCTACCATGGGTTTCTACGGCACCTTGAAGCTCATCTTCTACAAAGTGAGTATTGATTATGCTTATTGATTATTAGTATTAGTATTATGGGATGGCCGTTGATCGATCAGCTGACGTCAGTAGCTGCAGTTTGAGCTTTAAGGGAGGGGGGTGGGGGGGCTGAGTGAAAGCTGTCGTGCAGGATTTGAAGGTTGTCACAGACTCTTTAGACCCGAGATGACAAGGCGTTTCTCTCTCTGACATGCCTCGGTAGCGTGCGTGTGTGTGTGTGCGCGTGTGATTGTGCGCGCGCGTGTGTGTGTGGACCACTGCGGAACCGGGAGGGAGACTCATTTCATGTCCTCTCTCCTTCTCATTCTCTCTCTACCTCTCTACCTCTCTACCTCTTATCTGCCTACCTTCCTCTAATTGGATTATTGATTATTGATTATTGATCAGCTCCAGCAGTGTGTAGCAGTGTGTAGTAGTGTGTAGCAGTGTGTAGTAGTGTGTAGTAGTGTGTAGGTGGCAGTAAATGCTTGAGTTAAGGGTTTGAATCATCGCTAAACTGCTGAAAACTGCATCATGTTGAGTCTAAAATGCTTCATACATGTGAGTAAAGCAGCATAAATCAATTAAATTCAATCAAAATCTCACAAAACATTAAAATATAATGATTTATTGTCTTTAAAGCTTCAGGAAAAGGACATTTTTGGTTCTCTACACTGTAAAAACTGAGGTATAATACACAGGCATGCTGCTGTAAACTACATTTTTGGGAACAAACATGGTGATTAAATAAAAATTAAATAGCAAACATCAATGTTAAGTACTTCTAATTATGACCAAACCGACTGTCCACTGCTTGATCATCTTTATAACTTTGAGAAATTTAACATATTTGCTTCTTTTACACTGTGAACTTCTGAGTTATGGAGCCAAATAAAGTTTATAAAAGCTAAAATCAGACCAAACTCTTTATTATTTAGCAGTAGTATTACCCAATGCTTGGTGCTACACAGGAACAGCTGCCGTCTCTGGAGTCAAACATTGTGTATAAAACCAATAAAAATGAAACTGAAATGAAACAAAACTCAAATACAAAAGGAATAATTCAAAGTGGAGCTGCTGTAAACTGATTCCTTTTGAGGTCTAGTGTGAAAAAAATCAATGAAAAACTAAGAAAACTTTGTATATTTTATTAAATAGCCTCAAACTACATGATTAAAACCAAAGAACCAAAGAAATTGATATTTTAGCTTCCCCCACAGTGTGAAACCAACACAAACCAGCTGCTCTTAACTGTGTTTTTGAGCTCAAATATATAAAAAATCGATGAAAAGTAAAACTAAAAAACTTATTGTGTTTTGGATATCCCAAAATATCCTTCCTTCCTTCCTTCCTTCTTTCCTTCCTTTCCTTCCTCCCTGCCTTCTTTCTTCCCTTCCTCTTTTCCTTTCTCCCTCCCTCGTTCCTTATTTCCTCCGTCCTCCCTTCCTTTCCTTCCTTCCATCTGTTCTTCCTCCCTCCCTCCTTCTCTCCTCCCTTCCTTCTTTCCTTCCTCCGTCCTTTCTTTCCTCCCTCCCTCCTTCTCTCCTTATTTCCTCCCCCCTACCTTCCTTCCTTCCTTCTTTCCTCCGTCCTTCCTTCCTTTCCTTCCTCCGTCCTTCCTTCCCTTCCTTCCTTCCTTTCATCCTTCCTTCTTTCCTTCCTTCCTCCCTTCCTTTCAATGAGTGTCCTATAAAGGGTTAAAATAACAGATTATGGATTACAGATGAATACTAAGATCACTGTAAATGTTCCATCTATTGCGTAATCATCTATACGGAGGATTAAACTAGATTAGAAATGTACATAGTATGTAAATGTATTATAGATTAGGGGTGTCAAACATGAGGCCCGTGGGCCAGAACCGGCCCGCCAAGGTGTCCAATCCAGCGCACTTTCCTTCTTGTCTTCTTTTCCTTCCTTCCGTCCTTCCTCCCTTTCTTACTTCGTTCCTTCTTTGTTTACTTCCCTCTGTCCATTCCTAGGGCCACATACTGCCTAATTTAATCTCAGGTGGGCTGGGTCATTAAAAGGAAAAGGAAGGAAGGAAGGAAGGAAGGAAGGAAGAAAGAAAGAGAAGACTTGAAAGAAGGAAGGAAGAAAAAGAAGACAGAAAGGAAGGAAGGGTAGGAAAAGAAGGAGGAGAAGGAAGAGAAGACAGGAATGAAAGACAGGAAGGAAGAAAAAGAAGACAGGAAGGAAGAAAGGAAGAAAGAGGACTTGAAAGACGGAAGGAAGGAAGGACAGATATAAGGAAAGAAGGAAGGAAAAAAAGAAGATAGAAAGGAAGGATATAAGTCATTAAAGGGTAATTATAAACTTATTTATAGAGATTTTTCCTCTGAAATGTGAAATACAGTGAAAATAAGCCCTGCTTGATGTTCTACCTCTGGACTCTACAAGTGAAGTTTTCCTCTTTTTTTTGTTTTTCCTCTTTCTTTTTTTTTTGTTTTTCCTCTTTTTCGGGGGGCTTTAATGAATTCCACACAGACGCGACATCTGTTATTAAAAGCCAGCGACATTTAGAGAAGAGAAAGAAGAAAAAAAAAGTCAGAAAATGAAAAGCAGATTATGAGTTTAGGCTCGGAGCTCAGAGCTGAAAATCACAGCTTGTGATTATTGTACGAGTAGAAAAGAGGGGAGGAAAGGAGGGAAAGGGTTTTTTTTTTTTTGGTGAGGTTTTTCGGGTTAAAATTCTTTCTTTGCCGACGATCTTCTCCTTCTTCTTCTTCTTCTGTTTTTTTATTAAATTTTATATAGTGACACAGAGTTATGACACTGCAGTTGGATAAAAAAGCTGCAATTCATAGAAAGATGCAGAGAGGAGGAGGAGGAGGAGGAGGAGGAGGAGGAAGGACATACACACATGCTTCCCAGTACATCACCAGCCTCCTGTGTCTGTGTGTGTGTGTGTGTGTGTGTGTGTGTGTGTGTAGCAGCAGCAGTCTGTTAGCGCGTGCTGCTCTATTTTAGACCAGCGCTGCACCGGCGACATTCCTCCGATTTTCTGCATTCCTGCGTTCATTCACTGCGAGACACACACATAGAAAGAAAGAGAGAGAGAAAAGAGAGAGAAAGGCTGATTCAGACCTCTGAGTTGTGTTGCGTTTGTGTTACTTTAACAGCGTAGGTGTTTTCAGTGTTGCTGTAGTTAAGATAATAAAAGAGGGGAGGGGGGGGCTGTATGAATGTTATTAAATACTCATATTAACCCTCCTGTCGTCCTCCCGGGTTCCTTCTTTCCTCCCTTCCTTCTTTCCTTCCTCCTTCCCCCTTCCTTCCTTTCCTTCCTCCCTTCCTTCCTTTCCTCCCTCCCTGCCTCCTTCCTTCTCTCTTTCTTTCCTCCCCCACCTTCCTCCCTTCCTCTTTTCCTTTCTCCCTCCCTCCCTCTTTCCTTGTTTCCTCCCTCACTCCTACTTTCCTTCCTTCCTTCTTTCCTCCGTCCTTCCTTTCCTTTCCTTTCTTTTCCTTCCTCCCTTCATTTCTTTCCTTTCCTTCCTCTCTTCTTCTTCCTCCCTTCCTTCCTCGTTTCCTTCTTCTTCCTCCCTTCCTTCCTCTTTTCCTTCTTTCTTCCTCCCTTCCTCCCTCCTTTCCTTCTTCTTCCTCCCTTCCTTCCTCTGTTCCTTCTTCTTCCTCCCTTCTTTCCTCTTTTCCTTCTGTCTTCCTTCCTCCCTCCCTCCTTTCCTTCCTTCTTCCTCCCTTCCTTCCTTCCATGACTCGAGGACAACAGGAGGGTTAATATAAAAATCCAGCTTTAATCCACCATCATATAAACTTACTCACATTTTAACCCCTTACATGCTGTTCAGGGTCTAATTTGACCCGTTTTTACATTTGAGAGAATAAGAAATAAATGTTTCTTTTAGCCATAAATTTGATTAGTTTTCATCACTTGACTCAAAATATATGAAAAATGGAAATATTTCTACTTTCTAAAGATGTTTTTGTACATTTCCTCTTGTGTTTGACTCAAAAATTAAAGAATACACTCATCTCTGCTCTGTGAAAGCTTCATTAAGGATGAATAAGGACTAATTATGAAGGGATACTCTGAAATGCCCCGAATATGAACAGTCTGTAAGGGTTAAATATCTTCATAAAGCAGATTAGAAACAAGCAGTGAACACAACTCAGCTTTTAAAGTCGATATATTGAACTTATTTCCACATCCAGCAGTTACTGATCAATATTATCATTCATTAGGATTCCAATTTTCACTCTCTTTTAGCTCTGTTTTTACTCTCCACCAGCTCCTGAGGGAAATATCTAAATGCTCCACTATGTTCACCAGCTAGTCTACCTGCTAACTGTGTCTGTTAGCAGGTAGAGTTCAGCGGCTTTTTACAGCTTTTACTCTGAAAACCACGCTATGAGAGCTCTGAGAGTGAACCAGAGCAGTTAAACAATGAGCTGAAACTCAACTATAAAGCTCTGTAAAGCTGAGAGGAGCTGATCATCTCTGTAGGTTCATCAGTATGAGACACAAACCAACAATTTTTTAAATGTTTTAAGATCAGAATTATTGATTTATTTTCATCTTATTGCCTGAAAACCACATGGATGTTTCCCTACTACATTATTTACAACTATAACCGTCACTACTTTCATTGAATTGGTTGATGTTTCGTACTTTATGCTTCATTATTAAACAGTCAAACCAGATCGGGTCAGTTTTGAACCAGGTTTCTAAACTGTATCCCGATGAAGCTTTGACCAGTTTGTGATAATCAATCAACATATTTTCCTCTGATGTTTCAGTCAATTCAAATAATTCATCATTTCAGCCTTTTTTAACTCAAAAATGAGGCATAGTTTCATTTAAATGAGGCTGTAATTTCCATAAGTATGTGTAAAATCTGTGGTAATAAGTTGTAATGAAGTTAGCTAAAAAAGGGTTTAACACAGAATTGGTTGATAATTTATACTTTATGCTTTATTAACAGTCAAAATTGAACCAAGAGTGGAAATAATTAGTTCAAATAATTCATAATTTCTGCTTTTTAGACTCAAATTTTGGTTTAATTCCATTTTAATGACGCCAATGACGATAATTTGCAAAGATGAGTAGAAGTGGAAGAATAAGGAAGTTAAAACTCAACAAAGAGGCGACTAGCTGCTGACTTTGGTTATTTCACTAGTTAGAGAAGTTTCACGTCTCTGAAAGCTGCTGCCTGATGCAGAGGACAGTTTAAACCAGGGGTGTCAAACATGCGGCCCGTGGGCCAGAAGTGGCCCGCCGAGAGGTCCAATCTGGCCCAGTTTCCTTTTTCGTCTTTTCCTTCCTTCTGTGTGTCCTTCCTCCCTTTCTTCCTCTCTGTCTTCTTTTCCTTCCTTCCTTCCTTCTTTCCTTCCATCTGTCTTCCCTTCCTTCCTTCTTTTCCTTCCTTCCTTCCTTCTTTTTCTTCCTTCCTTCTTTCCTTCCATCTGTCTTCCCTCCCTTCCTTCCTTTCTTCCTTCTTGTCTTCTCTTCTCTTCCTTCCATCTGTCCTTTCTCACTTACTTCCTTCCTCTTCCTTCCTTCCTTCCTTCCTTCTTGTCTTCTCTTCTCTTCCTTCCATCTGTCCTTTCTCACTTTCTTCCTTCCTTCCTTCCATCCTTCCTTCCTGTATTCTCTTCCTTCTCCTCCTTCTTCTTTTCCTTCTGTCCTTCCATCTTTTTAATGATCCGGCCCACATGGGATCAAATTGGTCTGTATGTGGCCCTTGAATGAAAATGAGTTTGACACCTCTGGTTTAAAACAATAAGCTGAAACTCGATGATGAAGCTCCGTGAGGCCGAGGGGAGCTGATAATCCTCTGTAGGTTCATCGCTACGAGATACGACCAACAACACTCTGATGTAAGGCTTGTTATTGCTCACACCTGCGTCCGTCAGCATCCACACATGTTGCCTCTCTTCCATCACCGGAAGACACTTTCCTTTCTTTCATTATCAATCCAGCACAAACAAAAAAAGCACCAGCTGCTCCGGTTGATTTAAACATCTGGGAAACAGCCGTGAACGAGCCCAACAACACCAGACCTGCTCTGGTGACGTTGAGCCATAAACCTCGAACGCTTGCATGACGTGACTGTTTTTTTTTTTGTGTGTTTCTGTCCGTCTTTCTTTCTTTCTCTTTTCCACCAGATGAAGAGGAAGTTGGATCATGGTCCAGACGGCCGGCCGTTCCCTTCAGGGAAGAAGCACTGCAAAGGAAACGGATACCTCAGGTCAGTCTAAGAGACCTGCTGAAGTCTTTACATTAGGGCTGTCAAACTCATTTTCAATCAAGGGCCACATACAGAACGATTTGATCTCATGTGGGCCAGAAAGTTAAAGAGATGGAAGGAAAGAAGGAAGGAAGGAAATAAGAAGGGAAGGAAGGAAAAACAGGGAAAAAGGAAGGAAGGAAGAAAGGTAGGAAAGACAGATAGTGAAGGAAGGACAGACAGAAGGAAGGAAGGGAGAAAGGAAGGAAAGATAGATGGAAGGAAGGACAGAAGGAAGGAAGGAAGGAAGGACAGAAGGAAGAAAGGAAGGAAGGAAAAGCACACAGATAGGAAAGTGGGCCGGATTGCACCCCTTGGCGGGCCGTATCTGGCCCACGGGCCGCATGTTTGACACCCCTGGGCTAGGCTAAAATAAATGTAAAAATGGCTTTATTTGACTCTCCTGGCTGTATTTTAACCGCTAGAACAATTTCTTCCCGATATATTATAATATATATTTGTAATTAGTTATTTTTGGACTGCACTTGAACTTGTTGGATAATGTTTTCTATGTTTTCTTCCTCTCTTCAGTCCGTCCGCTCTGGTTCAGGCCACTCCCACCACATTCGGCGACCTGCGGCTGGCCAATGGTCATTCGTCTCAGCGGCGGCGCGTCACCTCCGGCCCGCCTCCGTCCGGCCTGCAGGACTGGCTGCACATCTTCCAGGTCGGCATGAAACACAACACAAACGTCCTGCTTATGCTACGATGCTAAAGCTAACACACACCAACAATGACGCTACTTTATTTATATATCGTAACTTTATTTATATAGCTTCAGTTTCAAAAGAGCTTTCAATAAAATCAAGTAAAATATTGAAAAATTGCAAAATTAATTCTGATAAAAGTACAACAAGCAATTAACGATTATAAAAACATCATAAAACAGTAAAAAATATAAAAGTAGAGATAAAATATAGAATTGAAAATATTAAAAAAAGAGACGAAAAAATACAGTCAGTAAAATGATAGGAAGGGTTTTTACTTCTGTTTGATATTTAATTGTTGTTATTTAAAAGTCGTAAATCTGCCAAAGTCAAAGTCGTAAACTGGATACAGGAAACTTGACAGGCATAGCAACAGTAACTAAGGAAGGGGGGGAGTTAATTACTGTGTTTGTTTGCTAATTATCCCACATCATAAATCACGTTTATTTATAGTAGTTCAAACACTCAGTTAAGATTCCATAGCAAGATAATAGTGATAGTACACACACACACACACACACACACACACACACACACAGAGAGAGGCTACTGTCCTGCAGCTTGATAAAATGCTGCTGTGTTGCATTTTGGGTAGTCTGTGTGTCTCTGTGTGTGTGTGTGTGTGTGTGTGTGTGTGTGTGTGTGTGTGTTTTCCGCTCACTGCACGTAAACACAAAGCCAGTAAGAGCGGCGCTGCCTCCCAGCTGCTCTTATATAACTAATAAAAAACATACAAGTATACAAGTAAACACACACACACACACACACACACACTCAAACACACACAAACACACACACACACACACACACACACACACACACACACACACATACACACACTCAGATTCAAATGGAAAGACGTGGATCTCTTTTGCTGCCCGAGGAGGAAGTTAAAACAGTTTCAGAAACACCTTTAAAACACACAATTTCTAACACACACACACACACACTCACACACACACACACACACACACACACACAGAAACAGAAATGTAAAGTTCAGTCTCCTCTGACAGGCGTGGAGCGGCCCCGAGAGGCTCCTGGCTCTGGACGAGCTGATCGACAGGTGTGAGACGAGTCAGGTGAAGCACATGATGCAGGTCATCGAGCCCCAGTTTCAGAGAGACTTCATATCGCTGCTGCCCAAAGAGGTAACACACACACAAAACACACACTAAACACACACACACACACACACACACACACACACACACACACACACACAAAACATACACTAAACACACACACACGTCCATAATCAGCCTCCGTGTAAAGTGCGGACGGAGCAGATGTGGATTTGAGGGTGACATCATGAACATCTGTGCTTGCAGCTGGCGCTCTACGTGCTGACCTTCCTGGCTCCTGACGACCTGCTGCAGGCGGCTCAGACCTGCCGCTACTGGAGGATCCTGGCCGAGGACAACCTGCTGTGGAGGGAGAAGTGCCGCGAGGAAGGTAAACTAAACACAGACCACAAAAACAACTAACAACTGCAGGAAAGACACAGACCATGTTGGTTTTACCCATAGACTGTATAAAAGAAATGGACGTAACATCCGTGACGTCACCCATTGGTTTGTGGACTGCTGCTCGGAAGCCAATAGTTTCTAATCTAGGCAGCGCCATCTTGTAAATTTCAGGTGCATGCTGGGAAAAATAAAAACACGGATTCTACTTATATGGGCATGAGGCGGGGCCATGGGCGGAGCGGGGAGGTTGCTATGGTTGCGAGGGCTGGATCTCGAGGACATTGGTCAATCAACCTGTCAATCAGGACGTAGCCACGCCCTAATGCATACCCTGCTTTATCGTCACATATAAAATCAGGGAGGCCAAAATGTCCCAAATGAACATCATACTGCATTGAAGAAGGCTTTAAACTAGCGATTGAGACCATAAACACATTTTGAAAACGTTTACTGAGATTAGAAATCAAGTGAGAAGTTGGTGAATTCTCCATTGACTTGTATAGAGACGGTCGCCCCCTGGTGGCCTTTTGATAGAATGCAGCTCTAAATTACTTCCACGTTGGACTAATTTCAGAGGACCGGAACTCCCCGCCTGGTTTTACTGGTGTCTCGTCTAGTTTCTTACATTGTCTCCTTTTTTTAAAGCTTCTTTTATCTTTCTATGTTTAATTAAAGGACTCATCTCCTCCAGCTCTATATTAATATTCTGAGTCTCTACTAGAATATCTTTGCATGATTTCCACTTAAAAACTCCTTATTTATCTTCTACTGGTCCTTTATGCAGCCGCTCACTTCAGCCTCTGTTTATTAACAAGCCGGTTTAGCTCCTGTCTCTTTAAGACCGATATCGGCTGACTGATATCGGTCTTACTAGCTCCAAGTTCATTGTTTTCTAACTGATCTTTATGGGTCAGAAACAGGACGGCACCACTGAGGAAACTGAATTAAGGTCTTTATTAATGTTTCTATGAATGATTTGATGTTGTGATATTTTTATGAGGCTAAAATATTAAACCCTGTATTCAAATGTGACTGTTCTTGTTTTGTAAAAGATACACAAAATAAATGTAGGAGTCTTCCTCGCAGTTGGTTGTGAAAGAAAGTTTGATTTAAGAAGATAAAAATGAACAGGAAGAACAAATTTAAAAGGTTGAAATGTGTGTGGGGGGGTTTTCTGAATAAGCAGATTAGTGTCAAGTAGGCATGGTAACCGTGTACAAGGTATACCACGATATGAAAAAGTCTGTCATACCGTTCCTGAGGTATGAGCTGTTTTTAGTCTGGTCAAAGACAGGAAGTGCTGGTCCTTCCTTTCCTTCCTCCCTTCCTTCTTTCCTTTCCTTCCTTCTTCCTCCCTTCCATCCTTCCTTCCCTCCTTCCTTCATTCTTCCGTCCTTCCTTTTCTTCCTCCCTTCCTCCTAACTTCCCTCCCTCCTTCCTTCCTCCTTTCCTTCCTTCCTTCTTCCTCCCCTCCTTCCTTCTTCCTTCCTTTCCTTCCTTCCTTCCTTCCTTCCTCCCGCCTTCCTTTGTCCCTCTCTCCTTCCTTCCTCCTTTCCTTCCTTCCTTCTTCCTCCCCTCCTTCCTTCTTCCATCCTTCCTTTTCTTCCTCCCTCCCTCCTTCCTTCCTTCCCTCCCTCCCTCCTTTCATCCCCTCCCTCCTAACTTCCTTTCTTCTTTCCTTCCTTCCTTCCTTCCTCCCGCCGTCCTTCGTCCCTCTCTCCTTCCTTCCTCCTTTCCTTCCTTCCTTCTTCCTCCCCTCCTTCCTTCTTCCATCCTTCCTTTTCTTCCTCCCTCCCTCCTTCCTTTCATCCCCTCCTTCCTTCCTCCCTTCCATCCTTCATGTCTGTCTTTATTTTTCTTCCTTTTGGTAACATTTTAGAGCTGTAATCGCAATACCGTGAAACCGTGATATTTTAGCTTATAGTTATCATACCACCAGAATCTCATACCGGCTCATGCCTAGTGTCAAGTAAGATATATGTTGTGTGGTTGAAGGTTTGAACTCATGTTGGAATTTGAGAAACAGAAAAATCTTGAGTTTTTTTTGCATTTGGATGATTTGAGTTGCAAATATGAGGAAGCCTAGTTTGTCGTTTTTAGAGATTGTCCCTAAAACAGCAGATAATGGTGTCTTTTTGGGGGTATTTCCTGTCTTCAGCTGTGTTTTTGGGAGGATTTATTTTGTTTTACATCTCCAGACTTTTAATCCTTTAACTGCAGAAGCCAAAAAAAAAAAACGGTGCAGGACTCCTTCCCTTTCTTCCTCCTCCTCCTCTTCTTCTTTCTCTTTTGGGGGGATTTTTCTTTGGCAAGTTGTGATGAATCCTCTCCCGAAATCCTTTAAAAAAAAAAAAAAAAAAAAGCTGCTGTATTTTTCTCTGCTCTGACTGTGAGAGTTCATCCTTCGGCTCAGACTCTGTGGGAGTGTTTCCACCGAGGAGAGAGAGAAAAAAAAAAGATATGAAAAACAGGAAACAAATGGAGAGAAAGGAGCTTTACTCAGACGTATAGTGCTTTCTAACCTGAGTGTAACATGCAAATACAGAGAATACACAGTCAGTCACTCCTCCTTCATTCAGCGCAATGCAGTGGCTGTATACGTGTGTGTGTGTGTGTGTGTGTGTGTGTGTGTGTGTGTGTGTGTGTGTGTGTGTGTGTGTGTGTGTGTGTGTGTGTGTGTGTGTGTGTGTGTGTGTGTGTGTGTGTGTGTGTGTGTGTGTGTCTTTCTCTCCGGGCTTCCTGCCAGTCAGTTGAGAATCACTGCCAGCACTCAGCAGCCATACCAATGAGCCTACCTAGCGTTGGAGCCGCACCGCAGCCATACTAATGAAGCCAGCGTTAACGGAGGCTCGCCAGCTTCACAAATGAGCCTAATTTGTATTTTTCGTTGCACTCCTGTCATACCGACGGGAACGGTGTTGACATCGGGCAGCGCTCGGCGAGAATATGAATGCGGCTAACCTGCAAGTAGCTGCATGCCGGCTCCATGTTAATGAAAGTAGAAGAGCACTATAACAGTAAAGTCATTATAAGTTAGATAACAGTAGATACACATGAAGTTAGTTCCGGTAATGTTCCTGCATTACGTCCTGTGTGAAAGAGGATATCCCAGGAAATCCATGCCTCTAATTGCGCTTTTCCACTACACAGTTCCAGCATGACTCGACTCGACTCGGGTTTTTTTGCGTTTCCACTAGGGATAGTACCTGGTACTTTTTTATAACCTGCCCTGCTGAGGTTCCCAGCGAGCCGAGCCGATTACTAAATGTGACGTCAACAGACTGCCGGCCACCGATTGGTCAGAAGAGTTGTCACTGGAAGAGTCATGAGCCGTCCCACACAAGAATCAAACCCGCCATTTTTAAATACCGGCAACAGCGTTACAGTCATACGGCTCAATGTTCTTGCTTTGTGTGTGACAGTAAGACACAGGAAGGAAGGAAGGAAGGAAAGAGGGAAGGAAGGAAAGAGGGAAGGAAGGAAAGAGGGAAGGAAGGAAAGAGGGAAGGAAGGAAGGAAGGAAGGAAGAAAAGAAGGAAGGAAAGAAAGGAAAGAGGGAAGGAAGGAAAGAAAAAAAGACAGGAAGGACAGAGGGAAGGAAGGAAGAAAGGGAAGGAAGGAAGGAAAGGAAGTGTGACAGAAAGCCACATACAGCAGCAAGTACACCATCGCCTCCATGTCCTCCGTTGTTTATGTGTTTTGAAGTCACGGCAGTTTCGCGGAGCCGTGCTATGACGACCCCGCCCACGTTGAGTACTTCTTTGTAATGGAAAAGGTTCCTGGAACCGAGGCGAGTCGAGTCGTGCTGGAACTGTGTAGTGGAAAAGCGCCATAATTTCCCGCCTCAAGATCGAAGCCTTCCCGGTAAATTACTCGGATAACTTTTCCGGCTCCGCTATGATGAGATTTACACTCTTCAGGAACTTTTCCATGTTCTGCCTTTTCACACATAACACGACATTGGTCAGGACCTTCCTCCCTCCCTTCCTCCCTCCTTTCCTCTCTCCCTCCCTTCCTCCCTCCTTTCCTCTCTCCCTCCCTTCCTTCCTCCCTTCCTTCCTTCCTCCCTCCCTCTTTTCCTTCCTACCATCGCAGTATACGTCCATATAAATACAGACCTGTAAATGTCCTAGATCTGCCCCCCCCCCCTTTTAATTTGGGTTTTTTAAGGCGGTATGACTGTATTCCTCTCTCTCGTCCTCTCTTCAGGTATCTCGGAGAGTCTGTCGTCTCGTCGCAGTAAGTGTGTGAGGCCCGGTATCGCGGTCAGTCCGTGGAAGTCGGCCTACATTCGACAACACCGCATAGAGAGCAACTGGAGGAAGGGGGACACCCGGGAGCCCATGGTACACACACACACACACACACACACACACACAGACACACACACACACACACACACACACACACACACACAGACACACACACACACACAGCTAACCAGTGTGTGTGTTTGATATGTAAATGAGGATCGACGAGTCATTTAACCTTCGTGTCGTCCTCCCATCTGTTTTGACTGTTCCTTCTTCCCCCCCCTTCCTTCCATCCTTCCTTCTTTCCTTCCTTCTTCCTTCTTCCCCCCTTGCATACTTCCTTCCTCCTTTCCTTCCTTCTTCCCCCCTTCCATTCCTCCTTTCCTTCTTCCTTCCTTCCTTCCTTTCTTCCTTCTTCCCCCCCCTTCCTTCCATCCTTCCTTCTTTCCTTCCTTCTTCCTTCTTCCCCCCTTGCATTCTTCCATCCTCCATTCCTTCCTTCTTCCCCCCTTGCATCCTTCCTTCCTCCTTTCCTTCCTTCTTCCCCCCTTGCATCCTTCCTTCCTTCCTTGACTTCTATCTTCTTCTGTTTTTTCAGGTGTTGAAAGGTCACGACGATCATGTGATCACGTGTCTCCAGTTCAGCGGTGACCTCATCGTCAGCGGCTCCGACGACAACACGCTCAAAGTCTGGTCGGCCATCACGGGCAAGGTAGGTCGCTGTGTGTGTGTGTGTGTGTGTGTGTGTGTGTGTGTGTGTGTGTGTGTGTGTGTGTGTGTGTGTGTATGGAGTAGACAGACGTATTGATTATGTAGATGATGATTTTCTTGCTGCTTCAGCGGAGCGACAAACAAGGGATTTAAGTCGTCTCCTCCCGTACTCACTGACTCACTCATCGTGTTTCTACAGGAAGCTCTTTTCTTTTATTATTCATTATTTATTTATCAGCCAGGATGTCAAATATGAATCCTGTGGTTCTCAACTTTTCTAATTTGTGAGTCTGGATCTCTTTTCTGTGCTCTGAAATGTCTCCAAACCACCAGATACCGAAAGTTAGTGTTAAATAGAATAAAATAGAATAGTTTTAATGTCATTGCATAAAGTCATTTAAGGAAGACGGAAGGACAATATCTCAAGCTGACCTGCGAGTATCTGACTTCCGAGCCACAAAACAACTAAAATATCAGACATTTTAACCCTTTTTCGAACCAGAGATATTTATGATACCAAACCAAATACCCTTTAAAGTGATTCTGACACCAGCTGAGTCCTTCATTAGACTCCCATTAACACATTTAGGTCTCTGTCTTCTATCCAGTGTAACAGACGTGTAGTGTAGACTCACTTTAGAGCATTTAGGAGGCATCTTAATGCAATCCATAACGCGTTAATATTTTTAAATCACATTTTAATGTTGCAAGCCTTTTTGTCCCTTCTACTCCCCCGTAGACGGCTCCTCTAGCTGTAGCGCTATGCTTTGAAGTGGCCTCCTGCAGTAAACCTACCACGCTGATGGAAAGTAAGAGAGCTACTGGACTTTTGAACGGCTTGTTTAACTTTAAAACACTTCCAGACGCTTCAGTTGACAAGTCAAAAGTAAAATGCAACCTGTGTCAAACGGAGTTTAACTACCACCGGAGTACGTGGAGTTTGAGTTAGCACCTCCACGCTAAACACCCAGGTGCAGCCAAGCCAGCCTCAGCTCCACCAAAGGACCATTTTGGAACATGCAATTTTAAACATGCAATTCAAAACACGATTAATCATGATTAACTATGGAAACTCTGAGATTAATCGCGATTAAAAAATGAATCGTTTGACAGCCCTAAAAATAACATAACTCATACTATTTTATTTAGAAGTAAAAAAATATATACATTTTGCTGTGTCAGGTGTTTTTTTTACTCTGTGTCGTTCATGTATAATTTAACTTACGCCTGAAGTTACACCTTTACCGGTTACCATGGTTACACCAGCTCCAACTGGCAATAATCAATTCAATTTATTCATTAAAATAAAAAATATATATAATAATCCTGTTATTAATTAGTAAAATATGGTTTAATTACTTCACACAGTGATCGTTTAACATCGTCTTGGTTCAATTAAAGTGAATAATGAATAAAACAGAGAGAATATAAAATATGTGTCAGTAATAAATAAAGAAGAGTTCAGCTCGGATGTTTCTGCTGATAAATAATAAATAGATTTGTGGATCGGTCCGAGCTGCTGATTGGCTGCTGATCGACTGCTGGGCGTTAGCGGCTCACAGCAGCGTCGTGAAGCTTAAACACTGAACCCCCCAACCTGCAGCAGCTTCACGACGTCGCCTCATCACAGCCGACAGGAAGCTCAAACATCTGCTTAACGTTAAACTTTATTTATTCACTAACACGTTTAAACGAGTCACGAGTCGAAACCTCAGACTGGGTCAATATTTGTCCCACTTACCTCACACACACACACACACATTAACACACACACACACACACACATTAACACACACACACACACACAGAGAAAGAGAAAGAGAGCAGCTTCACCTTGAAGGTGTTGTAGTGGTGGTTGCCACGGCAACAGAGGCAAAACTTTGCCTTGGAAACTGTTGCAGAGACAACAGAGGAGATACTGCAGATATCACGATGTGTGTTAATGTGTGTGTGTGTGTGTGTGTGTGTGTGTGTTAATGTGTGTGTGTGTGTGTGTGTGTGTGTGTTAATGTGTGTGTGTGTGAGAGTGTGTGTATGTTAATATATGTGTGTGTGTGTGTGTGTGTGTGTGTGAAGTGAAGCTGTCATCACTCACTACCAACAAAGATAATTTATTAATTAAATCGTGTTGAATTTTACAGACAGTCTTCCCCTCAGGCAACAAGATGTCAGTGTGTGTGTGTGTGTGTGTGTGTGTTTGTTTTACTTTCTGCAGGTAGCGCACACACACACACACACACACACACACACACACCTACACCTACACACACATTACTGGGCAGGTCTAGACGGAGGAGAGAGGACAGGTGTGTCCTCTTGAAGAATGTTTCAACCGAAACCAGATCGACACGCTCAGTGGTCATGTATGAGTGTGTGTGAGTGTGTGTGTGTGTGTGTGTGTGTGTGTGTGTGTGTGTGTGTGTGTGTGTGTGTGTGTGTGTGTGTGTGTGTGTGTGTGTGTGTGTGTGTGTGTGTGTGTGTGTGTGTGTTCTTAGCGGTGTGACTGTGTTGGTACAGGATGTGGGTGAAGACAGGAAGTGTGGGTGACTCTTTAATCCTAAAATCCTAAAAAAAAAAAATCTGTTTCCTGTTTCTAATCGTTCGGGTCTGCTGAGAAAAAAAAACATCTTTCTCTAAAATAATCCATTCATCCTGAAATCAATAGAGTGGTTGCCTGGGAAACCCCTGGTAGTGTAATGTGTGTGTGTGTGTGTGTGTGTGTGTAAATGTTAATTGAAGCTTCTCAACACAAGGAAAAGTCTCGTCTGTGGTTTTCTTTTTAAAAAGACTATTTTGTGAGGTTTTTTTTTTAACAGATTCAAGAAAACTTTATTGTCTCTAACATGATAACAGACATTCAGCTTTAGTTAGAGACTCATAACTTAAATAAAAACTGCATTAAAACACACATAAAACCATAAATTAATAAAAGCAGGTGAACAAAGCTGCTTTAAGTCACAGTCGTGTTTGCAGCAGTTCAGCGATGAGGTCAAATAAGAAGAAGGAAGGAAAGGAAGGAGGAAGGAAGGAAGGAAGGAAAGGAGGAAGGTAGGAAAGAAGGACAGAGGAAAGAAAGAGAGAAATAGGGAGAGAGGAAGGAAGGAAAGGAGGGAGGAAGGAAGGGAGGAAAGGAAAGAAAGAAGAAGGAAGGAAAGGAGGGAGGAAGGAAGGGAGGAAAGGAAAGAAAGAAGAAGGAAGGAAAGGAGGAAAGAAAGAGAAAAGTAGGGAGGGAGGAAGGAAGGAAAGGAGGGAATGAAGGAAAGGAGGAAAGGAAAGAAGGGAGGGAGGAAGGAAAGAAAGAAGAAGGAAGGAAAGGAGGGAGGAAGGAAGGACAGGGGAAAGAAAGAGAAATAGGGACAGAGGAAGGAAGGAAAGGAGGGAATGAAGGAAAGGAAAGAAGGAAGGGAGGGAGGAAAGGAAAGAAAGAAGAAGGAAGGAAAGGAGGGAGGAAGGAAGGACAGAGGAAAGAAAGAGAGAAATAGGGAGAGAGGAAGGAAGGAAAGGAGGGAATGATGTCAGGTCAGCGCCTTATTGAGGACCACATCAGACCTTTTCCATAACGAAGCGGTGAGGCGTTCAGGGACACGTGTTATTTGCAGAGCGCTCAGAGCCTCAAACACACAAAGACTCTCTGCTGTCCTACAATAGACCGCATGTATAGAAGAGAGGCAGCAAAACCGGTCTGTCAGGGTGTGTCCACCATACGTTATACAAACACACACACACACTGACAACAGCCTGGGGCGACCCGAGTGAGAGTGTGTGTGTGTGTGTGTGTGTGTGTGTGTGTGTGTGTGTGTGTCATATGAGTCCTTGTTTACATTTATGTATTGAGTGTTTCCGCTCCGTTGGCTTCTGTGGGTTGAAGGTTTGGTCCTGTTTTCTATTTAGAGGCGACTGAGTTCAACACTAACATTAAGAATAGCTGGTCCACCTTAAAAGATCAGTCCACCTTAAGTAGGGCTGGGTGTCGGGGCGGCAGCGGAGAAGGCTCTGTCCCCCCAAAGTTATTAATAATAATAATCATCATCATCATCTTTAGTTATACCGCCCTTTCAAAATAAAAGTCACAAAGTGTTTCATAATGCAGTAAAACACTCGACTTATAAATCAAGCTAAACTGTGACATGTGACAGGAAGTCGTTCTGTCTCCTCAGTGTCTGCGGACGTTGACGGGTCACAGC
>NC_070599.1:24415107-24420107 GCF_027409825.1 Scomber japonicus | reverse complement strand
GGTTCTAACCTTAAAAAGTAAAACTTAAATGACAATTATTTTGATTAATAATTACTTATTTAAGGAATGTTTCTCACCAAAATGTTAAATATTCTCTTGTTTCAGCTTCTTAAAGGCAAAGATTTGCTGTTTTTCTGTTTTATATCATGTTAATTGAATAAATTTGGGTGTTTTGCCGTCGGCTGGACTGATGATGGACATGTGTCAGTATCCTCCATAACTGGTCATATAATGGCGTTATTGGTGCCATTTTTTAATATGTTAAGAAGAATCATATAACAGCTGTGTTTACCAAATATGATGTCTTTAGTGTTTATAGTTTTTGAGATATCTTGGTGAGAAAGAGTTAAATAAATATAAAATAGATTAAACACAGAGCTGAAATGTTGTTGCTGCTGATGACGAGGTCAAAGGTCACAACCGTGTGATGATTCGATGATTCGTCTCCTTCAGGTCCCAACAAGCACCAGTCGGCGGTGACGTGTCTGCAGTTCTGTCGAGGTTTGGTTCTGTCCAGCTCCGACGACGGGACGGTCAAACTGTGGGACCTGCGGACCGGAGCCTGGCTGCGGGACGTGGTGGCGCTGCAGAGCCGAGGATCAGGTAAAGACCACCAATTACTCAAGTACTGTAGATAAGTAGTTTAAGGTTCTTTATTGTAGTATTTCCATGTGATGGTGCTTTCTACTTTCTACTTTCTACTCCACTACATTTATTTGACAGCTTTAGTTACTTTTCAGATGAAGATTTGACACAATGGATAATATAACAAGCTTTTAAAATACAACACATTGTTAAAGATGAAACCAGTAAAGCAGTGTGTAGTCGGCTCACAAAACACATTTGTGTATCAGAACTTTGTTTTTTCCCCTTTCCCCTTTGGAGGGGCCCCACCCCTAGGTTGGGAACCACTGGACTAAACTAGCTAACTGTATATAAAGTAATATAAACTAGCTAACTGTATATAAAGTAGTATAAACTAGCTAACTGTATATAAAGTAGTATAAACTAGCTAACTGTATATAAAGTAGTATAAACTAGCTAACTGTATATAAAGTAATATAAACTAGCTAACTGTATATAAAGTAGTGTAAACTAGCTAACTGTATATAAAGTAATATAAACTAGCTAACTGTATATAAAGTAGTGTAAACTAGCTAACTGTATATAAAGTAATATAAACTAGCTAACTGTATATAAAGTAGTGTAAACTAGCTAACTGTATATAAAGTAATATAAACTAGCTAACTGTATATAAAGTAGTATAAACTAGCTAACTGTATATAAAGTAATATAAACTAGCTAACTGTATATAAAGTAGTGTAAACTAGCTAACTGTATATAAAGTAATATAAACTAGCTAACTGTATATAAAGTAGTATAAACTAGCTAACTGTATATAAAGTAGTGTAAACTAGCTAACTAACTCATAATACTGCAGTACTTTTACTTGTAATGAAGTATTTTTAAACTGCTTTATTTCATACAAACCAATCACACGTTGCCTTTTCTCATCAGGTGGGGTCGTGTGGCGAATCAGAGCGTCCGACACTCGGCTGGTGTGCGCCGCCGGCAGCAGGAACGGCACCGAGGAAACCAAACTTCTGGTGCTGGACTTCGACCTGGAGGACAGGAAGAAAGAGACGGACTGAGGAGGACGAGGACGAAGAGGAGGAGGAAGTGATGTCATCAAACAGAGATTTTAAAAAAGACTGCGATGACGACAACGAGGAAAATTGATTTTATTTTCTAAAAAAAAAAAAAAAAAGAAACAGGAAACACTTTCTTTGACTCTTCTTTGACCAAAGTCACGTCTGACAGTCAAGACAGGTATGAATGTCACAACGCGTCCTGATTGGCTGTTTAAAACTTTAAATTCAAACAACAACAACAACAACTCAATTCATGAAGAAGAAGAAGAAGAAGAACAGCCGACAACGATGAAGATTAACGGCTGCACTGACTCACCAAATAACTGTTCGGACTAAAAATGACCATCGGCCGAGATCTGTGGCACTGAAACATGGATGTAAACTGGTTTCTATGACAACAGGGCATGGATGTAAACTGGTTTCTATGACAACAGGGCATGGATGTAAACTGGTTTCTATGACAACGGGTGAATGTTCAATGGACATACAGGACGTCTCGAAGAAGAAGATGCTGATGATGATGATGGTTGAATGTAAACCAATGGGAGACGAAGAGGAAGAAGAGGAGGAGGAGGAAGAGGGCATTGACTTTTTATTGCTGCTAACCAATGAGAGGAGAGGAGAGGTCGTCGTCAACGCTGTTTTTAAAAACCAACAAATCCAAAATGTACCAAAATAATCGTGACGTTTAGAGGCAACAGAGACGAGAAGCAACAACCTTCAGTCTTCAGTCAGTATTGTTTTCACACCAGCAGACATCTTTATTCTTTTCCTCCTTTAAAAAAAACAAATCGTCTCTGTCGCCTTTAAACGTTTTTTTTTTTTCTCTCCGAGTGTGTTCGTGTGTTTCTCGGCCTCACAGTACTGTAACTGTTACATGTGTCAGGTTTTTTTTTTTTTGGGGGGGGGGGGGGCTTCCTTCCTTCCTTCCTTCCTTCCTTCCTTCCTTCCTTCCTCTTTTCCTTTGTCCCTCCCTCCTATTTTCCTTTCCTTCCTTCCTTCCTTCCTTCCTTCTGTCCTTCCAACTTTCTTCTTCTCTCCTTCTTTCCTCCCTCCCTCCTACCTTCTTTCCTTACTTCTTTCCTCCATCCTTCCTTCCTCCCTTCCTTATTTCCTTTCCTCCCTTCCTTCCGTCCTCAATTCCCCTTTCTTCCTTCTGTCGTTCCTTCTTTCCTCCCTCCCCCCTACCTTCCTTCCTTCCTTCCTTCTTTCCTTCCTTCCTCCCTCCCTTCCTCCCTTCCTTCCTCCCTTCCTTTCTTGACTCGAACACAACAGGAGGGTTAAACAGTAGAGTTTCTTCTCCTCCCTCCAACGCCGAGCGGAGCCTTACATCTGCAAGACGTCGTCGTTGTTTAAAAAGAGGCAGCGAGAGAACGAGAGGAGGAGAGAACGAGAGGAGGAGGATTAATGTAATTACTCCAAGCTGCCGGTCTCACCTCTATAAACCTTTAACGGGGTTTACTGCTCATTACATCACTCAGACCTTCGTGTGTTTCTAGTGATTTATTGGGCAGTTTTTAGTCCTCGTGCTTCTTTATTTTCTACCAAAAGTGAAAATTAACCGTCCTGTCGTCCTCCCGGGTCAATTTGACTCCATCTATTTTGACTGTTCCTTCCTTCCTTCCTTCCTCCTTCCTCCCTCCTTCCTCCTTCCCTCATTTCTTTCCTCCTCTCCTTCCTTCTTTCTCCCTTCCTTCCCTTCCTCCTTCCCTCATTTCTTTCCTTCCCTCCTTTCCTTCCTTCCCTCCCTCCCTCCCTTTCTTCTTTCTCCCTTCCTTCCTCCTTTCTCCCTCCCTCCCTCCCTTCCTCCTCTCCTTCCTTCTTTCTCCCTTCCTCCCTCCCTCCTTCCCCCCCCTTCCTTCCTTCCTTCCTTCCTTCCTCCTTCCCTCATTTCTTTCCTTCCTTCCCTTCCTCCCTCCCTTCCTCCTTTCTCCCTTCCTCCTCTCCTTCCTTCTTTCTCCCTTCCTTCCTCCTTTCTCCCTCCCTTCCTCCCTCCTCCCTCCCTCCTTCCCTTCCTCCTTTCTCCCTTCCTTCCTCCTTCCTCCTTCCCTCCCTCCCTCCCTTCCTCCTTCCCTTCCTCCTTTCTCCCTTCCTTCCTCCTTTCCTTCCTTCTTCCTCCCTTCCTAACTTCCTTCCTTGACTCGAGGACAACAGGAGGGTTAAGAAAAACAGTCCCAATTTTAGGTCTAAATACATCAAATAATCTCTACTTGGTTATTTAGCAGTGCTTCCCAACCTGGAGCATGAGGGGAAAAAGCATTTCTTTAACTAAATTATACATTTTAACACATTTCTATAGTTTGAATCTTTGCTTTTTCCCCCTTGTGATTCATTAAACCACTAAAAACGACTCAAATTATCACTTTTTTGGACATTAACCATAATTATTATTTCTTTTTAAGGTTTTAAGGCGTCACAAGCCACACAAAAAAAAGTCAATTATTCCCATTTATGATGCTCAGAAAATCAGCTGATATTCATATATACATTTTACATTTTATATTGTTATATAAATTAAAAGATTTTTGGGTTTTAGACTAAATTGGACGAATCAAACTACTTTAAAATGACGGCTTGAGGTCTAAAAAGTTGCGTTTTTTTTTTTTTTGTGGTTATTTGCAGATGTTTTATAGATTATATGTCAAATTGATTTATTGGGAAACTCCATAATGACAATAAGCTAAAGAGTCTGAGTTGGGAATCGCTGGTTTTTAGGTTTTTAGGGTAAATATTTGTGTTTAGCATCTAAAACAAGACGCTGATTGTTTTATCTTTGTGACAAATTTCACTAATTTTGAAAGAAACGAAGAGAACTTGAAGTAAAAAAAAAAGCAGCTGCGACTTCTTAGAAATAACTAAATTTGTAGTTTCATTAGTGTTGTGCACTTGAATAAAAAAAAAAACACTTTTGGACGAGAAAAGCTAAAAACTGACCTGAGAGACGCCACAAAGCTCCGCCGAGGACCGAAAAACACCAAATCTCAACATTTAACACTAAAAATCACGTCATGTTTTTTTTTTATTTGTTGTTTTTTTTTCACTTCTGTATCATTTTACCCTCCAAAAACCAAAGAGACTGAGTTTTAAAATCATATAAAAATCAGCAAATATTAGTAATTAACAGTTTTGGCCTTTTTGGTCTCCCGTACAACTTCTTTAAACTCCTTTTAAATGTTCACCTCACATCTTCCTGAGCTTATAAAATATTAAGATTAAATAATTCAACACAACTCCCCTTTACCAGATAAATATTAATCTAATAAGCTGTGGTTGCCAGGCAACACCTCCAGCCAATAAGCAGAGATTTGGGTGATGTTTCCCCCGGCAACAAGTGGTATTTCAGGCAGC